>NC_090725.1:241268290-241273290 GCF_036898095.1 Palaemon carinicauda | reverse complement strand
GTCCTCCTTCTAGAAGAACTGCTTACCACAGCTAAAGAGTCACTTCTACCATGATCAAGTAGGAAGTAGCCACTGAACAAAGACAGTGACGAAGTTAAACCCTTGAGTGAAGAAGAATTGTTCAGGTATCTTAGTGTTTTCAGTTGTAAGATGAAAGATTAGACTGTAAGAGATGGGCCAGTCTATTACGTGACGTATAGGAATAGGAAAAATAAGCCTAAACCACAGAGGGATCCAATTTAATACTATATCTTGCCATTCAAAGGACCCAATAACTCTCTAGCGGCAGAATCTCAACGTATACTGTAGATATTAGAGACGGATTATATATAAGTGTATATATGTATGTATATATATATATATATATATATATATATATATATATACATATATATATAAGTGTATATATAAATATATATATATACATATATATATAGATAGATAGATAGATAGATAGATATATAGATAGATATAGTGTGTACACTCATAGGTTTGGAGTCATATTTCCATTCGTTTACAGAAAAATATAACTAGTTAATGGTAACAACGATAAAATTACTCCATTTTAATCCTGTACTTCGTATTAGTGAGTAAGCGTCAATATAATTCTTAATCATTACTAAATTCATTGAAAAAATATAATGAAGCTAAACCAAAACAATACACAACTAACTTTTCGAATCTAAGACACTATGTAATTACACAATTCCAAGCTGTAATTCAACCACGAATGGTTTTTGTTACAACTGATATGTGGCGGTTTTTCTGCAGCCAGTTATCTTAATGAGGTACTAAGACATTTTATAGGCTGCGCCGAGAAATTTTCACTGTAGTGGTAAGTTACTGCTTTATTTGCTTTTACTAAACGTTGCTGCTACTGTACGTCTAAAAGGAGATTTGTAACGACGAATAGAAAAAAAAATAAATAAATAACCGAGGAAATAAAAGTATTCCCTAAAAGAATAATATTTACTTGTGGGAAATCAAAAAGAAACAAAGAAATGTTTCTGTTTCACTAACGGCATCAAAATAATGAAAGGAACATCAAGTTTTAGAGAAAATAAAAAATATTAACCAAAATACATAAATATTAGACAACAAACTGGCTCCACACAATAGATACTAAGACTTTTAAATATACACATTTTACAATATCTTGTACGGAAAGTTCCAAAACAGTGACAAACCTTCTGTTTCTCCAATAAGCAATTCCTACAAATGTCATTTAACCACTCGAGAGGGTAAACGCCAGTGAAAAATTTGGTCAATTTCAATTTAAAAACAATAAAACAGGCTCATTCATCTTCATACTACAATGATAATCTAAAACGCCACCAACTTTGATCAAATTAACATTTTCATATATCTTACAACATCTGGGGTAGGCTCCTCAGTCTTAATCACAGAGGAAGCAAATGCATGATTAGAAGTCACAAAAGGGCGATCAACATAGCTTATTACAACCATAGGGCATAAGTTGATAAAAGGTACATGAAATTTTTCTGATTTGGTGTTGCCTCATTTATAATTTGCACTCTAGCTCATTCAGAGGCAAAGTCAGAATCTCTTAATATCTCCAAACAATAAAAGACCATCCAACTTATAAACAAACTTGACACTATTGATAAAAATAACTATATAAACATGATTATGTAAGGAAAAGATACTGATCACACACTAGACATTAAAATGTATAATAAAACTGTAAAGCAAAGTACCATAACCAGAGAAGCCACTTCAACCGAATGAAGTGAAATCACGATGGTTTTTAAAAGAAGATAAGGAAAGAGATGAGCTCCTTGGCTAAGAAATCTTATTTTTGTGTTCGGTCCTCAAGACCTTACTAATTACCATAATCTTAATAACAAATAAAGCACTTTCACAATTGAGATGTACTTATGGTTATAAAATTACATAAGGATATGTTAACCCAAAAGGTTCGTAAAGCGATTTAGCTTAAATTCTTAATTTCAAAGACCCGAAATTTCTACATTCTTACAGAGGAATAATGTGACTTACTGAAAGAGACGAACACTAGAGTAAATCAAATTTCTTGTGTTGGTATCTTAATGTTTAGATTCAAACTTAAATGACAGCTACTTACAAAATCTATTGTACACAAACAAGCGCATATATATATATATATATATATATATATATATATATATATATATATATATATATATATATCGTATTGACATTTTTCACCACTTATTTTCTCAGGTATTTGGATGCACTCTGTATTGGAGGCTTCGAAGTTGTGAATGAAATAAAATACAAGAGTAAGTTTTTCATACTCAAAATTTTCACCCGACGCTGATTAGACTTTATACTGTATATCACGGTAATGGTGTAGCGCATACGAGCTAACTTGAGTAAATAAGCAAAATAAGGTTCGAATTCAACTTGAAGGTAAACCTGTGGAAAATAACTAATTTGATATCTTCCTAAATTGAGTGATTTGTGAAGTGAAGAGGATAGAAATTAGATGTTGCGGGAAAAGAAAGTGGGTTGCAAAAGGAGTGAGAAGATGTTGACGTTTGCAGCGGTTATGGGACTGACTAGGGATATTTAAAATACCTGAATAACCTGGAAAACTTTAAAAGTGTTAGAAAAATTCGCAAGTTGAACGCAATGTGGTTTGAGAGAAAATTGTCAAAGTTAATGTGGATAACCGAAGTACGGTAGAGGCTAGTTGTTTGTGAAAAGACTCGTCATAAAATATATGAATTTAGGAAAGTAAAATAATTGAGCATACAATAATGTAAAATAAGTGCGCATCTAATTAGAGACAATTATTGGGCCTATGGAAGCCTTGGAGAGGATATGAAGGGATTAAAGATCAGCTCTACATTTTAGAAGTGATAGGGAGTAAGATATAGTGAATGATATCGTTTGTGTTCATGAAATGCTTCTGGATTAAACTGTGTTAGTTTTAAATAAAGAGGTTCATTCATGATTCTGCTACAAAAGTATGAAAGTAGAAGTAACTATTTTTCAGTTTTTTTTTAAAAGAACCGCTCTGTCAAGGAACCGGTTTGTCATTTAGATTGCGAAATTAACACATATTATTTATAAATATTCATATTTTTATATATATATATATATATATATATATATATATATATATATATTATATATATATATAAATGTAAAGAGAGAGAGAGAGAGAGAGAGAGAGAGAGAGAGAGAGAGAGAGAGAGAGAGAGAGAGAGAGAGAGAGAGAGAGTCTGTACTTATTTAGTTAATATGAGTAAACACTTATTTAACCTATCTATATTGCTTATATTTTCGGTTTTTTTTTTTCATCTTAAAAGCGCTATTTACTCTGTGTAACTTCGGCAAATTTATTCTACATATCTGATATTTTAAAACAAAACTTTACTAAATACGAAATGAAAAATGGCCAAGATTCCTTCAAACCAATATTCTCATGAATTTAATTAACTAAAGCAAACAAACTTCACCAAAAACAAACAAACTAATAAGACTTTTAAATAAAGAGAACGTCGGTTGCTACCCACACTGTGTAAGCAGCAAAGATTTAAATCTTGTTTTAAAATGCTTTTATACCTATTGCCTTTGAGACCTTAGAGGATCTGGTGTAACTCGGCAAGAGAGGCATTCGAGACCGACTTAGCAACAGAGGAAGAACATTCCAAAGAAAATCTGACGAGAGAGAGAGAGAGAGAGAGAGAGAGAGAGAGAGAGAGAGAGAGAGAGAGAGAGAAATGCATTAGAGATAAATCCATTATATATGTTGATGCCTATAATAATGCAAAATATAGTGAAATTTATCATAATGTAAATGGAGTGATGTCCATGTTTGGGGTAATATTAATAATAACAGAGTACGTTATGTAATGTCCGTAATCATTTGTGCAGTACTTTGATTATATTCAGGAATCACTGACTAGTATATATTCATAAAAGTAAATTAGTATATTAGGTTTTAATATAGTCCCAGTCAGGCCAGCTTTTTTTCCTATATGAAAACTCTCTTTTCTTCGAAAATAACTTTTGTATAAAATGTTGCGGAATCTACAAATAATCCCGCTTTCGGCAGACAAGCAATGAAAATTTTGTTTGCTGAAAGAAGCTGACAACCACATAAGAAAACCAGGCCAATCTTTCAAATTCTCAAATAAGTAGAATACTACAATCATAAGTCAGATGGCCATAGCAAGCCAGTATTTTCACCAAAGGTAATTGAAGTTTAACTAAATGAAATTGTCCCATGAGTAAAGGATCTGTTGACCTAGATGATTTCTGAATTTGCAAAAAAGAAAATACAAAGAAAAAATAAACCTACTGAAGAACGAAAGACTTTACTTCGGATGTCTTAGCTATAATCATACTGTAGAGGGATGCACCAAGCTACGACTTAGCTTTAAATATCAGAAGAGACATCCTACTTGTCTGCTTACAGATAATTTTCGGCCAAGGAACGGAAACCAAACAGAGCCTACTGATAACAGGCAACAAAATACCACCAAAGGTTCATCTAGTGTTTTTACAGCTGAATAACAAGCTAGTACAGTGTTACAAGTCACATTGCCAGTCGTAATAGAACAGGGTAATAACAATGAAATTGAAACCCACTGTATCTATGACAATGGGTCCACTGGCTGCATTATAACTGAAGCGATGAAAGAACAGCTGAATGCTGATTAATAGCTACCACACTTCAGCTTCATACACAGTATGGAGCAGACTACATATGCAAGGTGGGTACTTTAATTCCCCATAATTCTGTCACTTTTAGAGTGTTACCAGATCAAAAAGACCAAGGCAGGCAGTAGGCACAAGCAGGTAAACCTTTGATTTGGACCACACACGATAAAGAGTACAGAATTCAGTCAGAGTTGTGTCTGACAACGTTGTCACTAGCCAGGTGCTCTTCCAGTACCTAAAATGGACAGGGACACTTAGCTGGTTTGCCAGGGGTTTCCTCATCTATAGTGTCATGCACACTCGTGACAACCATCTACCCAGAAAAT
>NC_090725.1:241233290-241263290 GCF_036898095.1 Palaemon carinicauda | reverse complement strand
GAAGATTTACTTTATAATGGTCAAAATAAAATATAGTAAGGCATTAACGGAATCTGTCAAATCCATCAAATCTAAAACCATCACCTTCAAAATAACCGGCGAAACAAGAAGGATATCTCGGTTAATTGAAATTCTTTAGAGAATACTCAATCTATCAAAGTACAAAAGTATATCATCACTTCAGAAATCAACATTCTCCTAAAAAAAAATAACGGTATAACTAACATCCCTATCCGAGACATGCTCCCTTAATCCTTAAGAAAAAATATAATTAAATGCACCGTTACTATGATACAAATAACACAATAACAGCCTATAGATCAAGGAAAACCTATAAGCTACCCAAAAGCAGGGTCTGACTCAAAATGATCACATAGGCCTATAGCCTCGAATTTCAAAACACATTTAAGAAAGAATGCTATGCAATACCATAGTATTCACATTGCAGTTATTATTATTATTATTATTATTATTATTATTATTATTATTATTATTATTATTATTATCATTAGTGGCTAAGTTACAACCTTGGTTGGAAAAGCAGGTTTCTGTAATCCCAAGGGCTCCAACTGGGAAACATAGCCAAGTGAATAAAAGAAATGAGTAAATTATTTGAGAAGTAATGAATAAAGAATACAAAATCTCTTGACATCAGTAACAACGCTAAAATAGAGTTGTCATATATAAACTATGAAGAGAGACTTACGTCAGCCTGTTCGATATAAAAACATTCGCTGCAAGGTTGAACTTCTGAACTTCCACCGATAAAGTATTAATCATTGTTATACAATTACTGGGTTATAGGTACTTAAGATTCTATCCTATGGCAGACTCAAATTTCATCTAATGCCTTATAGATTTAAAGACACTATTATGAGCGCTGCGTCAGGGCCAGAATATAATAACACTGAATGAAGGTGGCTATGTTATAACTACTGTGAGTGAGTCATGCTAATCTTGGCTAAGGAATATTAGGTTATAACTTAAATGAGTCAAGCTTAGTCTAGAACATGATAAAGTTATGGGAAAACCATAGTTTGGGAGATACTCTAAACTAGTAGAGAACAAGGTAAAGAAAGATGACTAGCTTGAGACTAAGATTAGGTTATACTCTATGGATAAGAAATATCTTGGTAACAGCAGGATAAGTTCAGGAAGTGAACAAACTTGCGTTTAGAGAATAGTCACTTGCTCTCTAAAACAACACATGGACATTATGAATGCATAATAATTTCCCTTCCTAAATATTAATATAATATAGATATGAAAGAAGAGTACAATGTCGATAATTATCATTACCTGACTGATTCATAAACAACGGGCACTCAACAGAGCGCACAGATTATTTCTCGACCTTGACCTTTGACCGCTAACATGTATTATTTGGCGTGGATTTTCATAAACTCAAATATTAACCAAGTTTGAAGTCTCTGTGAATTGGACATTTTGCTTGACCTTGACCTCCCAAAATTTAATCATTTCCAGCCTTTTAAATAACAGTTAATTCCTGCATGTTTCATTACGATTAAAACTGTGGCAAGGAATCTGTTCACAAACAAACACACGCAAACACAGAAAAGGAGGGTAAAAAAATAACCTTCTTCCAACTTCATTGGCGGAGGCAATTAAAGCGTACTTAACTAAACTTTTTTTTTTATTTGGTCATCTTAAAGAACAATCCAGTTTCCTGATCTTTTTCTTCTGCCAATGCTCGAAAACCCTCCACCTTTTATTTTCTCCCATTTCAGCTTACAAGCATCTTTTTCCCCAAATAATTGAAATTTACCACTTATATTTAGCGACTGACTCGAATAGCATATTCCCAAACGCGGCAAACTGTGGGCTGAAACATCTTGGCAAGAATTCAGAGCCATTTATATCATAAAGCTGCTTTTTAGGTTGATGCCAGGTAACAATGAATCATTGGGGTAATAGAATTAAGGCTATCTTTCATTGAAACAAATATCCTTTTATTTCTCGTACACACAGAGAGAGAGAGAGAGAGAGAGAGAGAGAGAGAGAGAGAGAGAGAGAGAGAGAGAGATTCTGAGCTACCTAAATAACATTACTAGACATGCTGCAAATATAGTTAGAAATGAAAAGATGCTACAAGCCGAGGATCCCTAACTAGGAAAACACCCCGGTGCGAAAAAGAAATACAGAAGTAATAAACTAGGAAACAGAAAAAAAAACTATTTGTATTATAAGAAAGACTAAAATTAAACAGATAAATAATATATGAACTATAAAACGAGACTACTATACCTACCTGCATAATAGAAAATTATTTGCAACAAGTTTGAACATTTCAATTCCCACTGATCCAAGTCTTTAACTGTGAAATATACAAATACATAGTGTATATATATATATATATATATATATATATATATATATATATATATATATATATATATATATATATATATATATATATATATACATAAACACACACACATATATATATACATATATATATATAGAGAGAGAGAGAGAGAGAGAGAGAGAGAGAGAGAGAGAGAGAGAGAGATAGATATTTAAACATCTAACATCCAACTGTCATCCTACCAAATAAAAACCATGAATGAAATGTTTTTTTTTTTTCTCCCCCGGAGTACTCTTACATAATACATAAAAATAGTCAGACAGGATGTTCAGAAAGACTGTGAGGATTTTTGTAACATCATTAAATAGACAGAAAGTTACTCTACTAAGAAGTAATGAAAATATCTCGATATGGCTTTCACACATCTTATGGTGTATTTTATAAAGAGGAAATGAGAACATCAAGCTAGATGGGAAGCACTTTCAGAAACGAATAGTCCAATCAAAGACCCTAATCTGGCCTAATCTACAGCCCCAAGAATCAACACAATAGATCCTAGTTGGCATCATTGAAATAAACGAGCGGAAATCGCTATCTGTGATTCGCTGAAAGTCTCCTGTGGGCGGGGCAAACATCACGTTGGGGCTCATGTGCTATTTTGGAGAAATCTTATCAGGCTGTAAACATGGAGCCTACTTACATCATCGGTAGCCCGATAAGTAAACAATGTTTTCCAAGTTGACATTTAAAGGGTTATCTAACTCATAACCAGTGTTGATAAAACCGATTGGAAGTTACCGAACGTAGCATAGAATGGGTTGCAAAAGGACACATGTTCTACCATGCGGAGTCCCAAATGGGCACATGCTTTGCCATGCGTCTCATCGGCTTTGATAATAAGGGATTTATCAGCAAGTTCATAGATATCCTAATATTAATTAAATAATATGCGGGCAAATATCATAATTCTGGCTATTTTCAAACAATACTGGTTTCACGTAATTAAAAAAAAAAAAATGACTAGTTAAAAAAATCATACTCGGCAATAGTTGTCCTCAAGCAGTTCTTTAACCATAAATACTAAATTAACAAAAATCAATAAGATGCGTCGTTGTGGTAACTTCCTTTAAAGAAAGGTTAATACATAATTTAACTTTAAAATGAAAGGTAGAACAAAAACCTACTGAACGAAGTTTAATGCAAATAAGGCAAGTTATGAAACTGCCGTCACCAACGATATGGCTTTGTTGAAAAACGCTTCCAGACTATTTTTTCCAGCTCTCTGTTTATCACATATTTCAGGAATAGTATTTTCTAGATTTATTACTATTTTCTTGTGGAGAGGGGTTTACATTTTTACCACTGGAAAAGTCTTGAGTAGAACAGAGATGGATAGATGGATGAGGAAATCATTCGTGTATACACACACACACACACACACACATATATATATATATATATATATATATATACATACATACATACATATATACATATACACAATCTATGTATATATATATACATATGTATATATATATACATATATATATATATACATACGTATATACATATACATAATCTATATATATATATATATATATATATATATATATATATATATATATATATATATATATATATATATATATATATACATACATACATACATATGAGAGAGAGAGAGAGAGAGAGAGAGAGAGAGAGAGAGAGAGAGAGAGAGAGAGAGAGAGAGAGAGAGAGAGAAATAACTACTATTGTTTGAGAATTATCCAAATCTCTTACGCTTCCATACGTATTAGTGAATATCAATTCTTGACCCTGTTACTGCCATTGGTGACTTATTCGAGATATGAAAAAGGGAAACATCCACTAAAATCATCTAAACGATAGAAAGTTGGTATTCAATGGAAAGGTCTTGAAGATATCTTTTCAACAAAGGTTTGTGTGTCTTGAAAGATTTTGCTACAGCAGAAGTTCTGTTGAATTCGTCACTGGCAGTACATGGTTAAAGAAATACTCACGATCAATTTAGAATTAATTTCTTCAATAAAAATATATTAGATTTTTTTATGATATTAATATCATTGTCCGGAAATAATCAAGATTTCTTTATGGCATCCAAAAGGAGATAATCAGATACAGGAGTTCTGCTTCAAAAGTTTTTGTTATTCGTTTACAAATCTAATTAGAATAATATCATATTAAAATAAGAACCTGCCTAAGCCATTAAAACTGCTTTCGAGTTCACCCCTTTTTTCTTTTAACTATTCAATATAGTATTATTTTCTTTCATTGTTCCTCATAAGCATCTGTCCATCATGATATTTAATGTTAATCTTTACTTTAGAAACAATGTATTTCAGTGGATTCAAATAACTAATATAAAATACCGAACTCATCATTTATATGCGGTCAAGTGTGCATAGCATGGATATTGAAGCATGCAGTCAAGCCATGTAGAAAAAATAGAGACGTTAAGTCAGCAGAATTATCACACCTTTTTAAAGTCTAAGTTCACAGATGAATATCAATCATATGTTCATGCGTTCACATGTAAAGAAAAATAGTAATTTCTCTTCAGCTACCTTTCCCTGAATATTATCTATGCCTATTTACAAAACTGCAATGGCTTAATTAAAGAAAAATAATATTAACTGTAAAATTAATTATTAACAACTGTACCTGGTCACTTTGTATCGATAACATAAAAGGAAAGTGCCTGGTTGTGCGTGTCAAACACCTTTCAGTCCATCCGCCGAGACTCCATATGCTCTTTAGTAGAGGGATTTAGTTTAAGCACTTAGTTCTAATGATCTTCTTTAACTTGAACACATTTACCGTGTTACTGTTTACTACATCCACTGGAGGTCTGTTCCAAGTATTTACTATTTTGTATGTAAAGAAATTGCCACATTGAGTGGTGTTGTATCTATTCAATTCCAATTTGTATCCGTTACCCATGGACTGTGCTAACCGTGATTAGATTGTTGTAATCTACATTTTTTATTCCTTTAAGAATTTTGAATGCCCATATTAACTATCTCCTTAGTCGTCGAGTTTGTAGATTAAATAAGTTCAAACGTTCCCTCCGTCTATATCCAAATTGCCTTTGTGTTGAAACTAGTTTGGTAGCCCTAGCTTGTACTGCTTTCAGTCTATCGATATCCTTCTGAATACTTGTAGCCAAGAATTATGGTCCGTATTCTAGATTGGGGTCTTACTAGCGCTGTGTACAGCTGTAGTACAGTGTCTTTGTTTCTGTATTTGAATTGTCTCTTTATGAAACCTATTAGTTTTTGTGCTTTCTTTTCCACTTTTATGTTCTGTTTGGTGAATTTCAATTCCTTGCTGATAATAATACCGAGACCTTCTTCCAGGTCCACACTTTCCATTTCGTTATCCAGCAGTGAGTAATCTGATTGTGGGTTACTATAACCTATATGCATGACTTTATATTTCCCACAGTTGAAAGGCATTTGCCATTTTCTGGACTTTTCTCCTAGCTTCCTCTCCTCTTAAGGCTTCTAAGCTTTTGAGTTCACAGCATTTATGCCTAGTTTAGTATCAACGGCAAATTTGGCTATTCTACTAGTTAATCCTAAATCTATGTCGTTAATGTAAATCAGAAATAGTAATGGGCCCTGGATGGATGCTTGAGATAGTCCGCTTGTAACAGTTGCCCACTCTGAAGCTTCTCCATTGATTAAAACTCTGTTTCCCATTTGTTAGCTAATCTTCGATCCATTCAGCTGGCTCATCATTGATGCCTCTGCTCTAATTTTGATCATAATTTTTTATGAGGATCTTTGTTAAAATCCTTTTGAAAGTCCAAGTATATGATATCTATTGCCCTGCTTTTGTCATAAATACTAAACATGTGGAAAAATTGTCTTAAACCATGTTGGCTGTCTATCAGAAGATTGTTTTTCTCTATATGTTCTACTATTGAATCTACTATAATTGATTTAAATATTTTGCAAGGCACTGAAGTTAGACACAGGTCTGTAGCTGCCAGGTTCTTCTTTTGGTCCCTTCTTGTAGATTGGATCAACATTGCCTAGTTTACATTCTTGTGGTGCCTTTCTTGCGTTGGTTGCCTTTCGCAACATTTTGTAAAAGTGTGTGGTTATCTCTCCTGGACGAATATCATTTGCACCAGATGCACCGAGTCCTTTTATTTTCTTTTTGACATCCTCCATTATAAAGGTGATCCTATTCGTACTTAATAGCTGGTCATTGATTCTTCCCTATTGAATACAGTTGTGAAATATGCATTCAACTGTTCAGCATTTTTCAAATCACTTATTATAAGATTACCCTCCGAGTTTTTCAGAGGGCTAATGTTGTTTTAGATTGGTTTTCTACTGTTTACATATGCAAAATATTTATTTTGGGTTTCCTTACTAGCTGAAGCCACACTTTTCTCTTCACTGATCTCAGTCTTTCTAACTAGTTTATCTACTCTTTGGCTTAACTTCTTGTGCTCCGAAATTTCATGAATTGAAGCCTGTGGTCCCATTGATTTATATCTCCGGTTTCGACTTCTTATTGCATATGCTTTTTCTCTGTTGAACCACTCAGGTTGTGGAGTTCCATTGGTTAAAATGTTTTTATGCGTTATACATGGTCATTTTTTTCTTTATATTTCTACAAAGGAGTCCCATTGTTCATCTATGTTCCCTGTTTCGACGTATTCTAAATTTTTGGTGTATTCCTTCAGTTTTATCCAGTTACTCCGTCTGAATTCTACCTTTTTAACAATTTTCCTTTCTTTTAGACGAGGAATATTTACCTGAAGCCTACCTATTCTGTGGTCACTTTTGCCAATATTTTTGCCTACTGAAAACCTGGATACTAAATTTTCTTCTGCTGTTAGCATAATGTCTAGTGTGTTATTTTCCTCAGTGATTCCCAACCTTTTTGTGATCGAGTACCACTTGGAAGTCCGGTACAGTCGCCGCGTACCACCTGGTTCCAGAGAAACTAAATTCGATCAGATGCCACTTTATTTCTATAATTGTAAAAATAGAACACGCAAAAATTAAGAAAACAACAATTCAATGCGAGGGCTGTATCTGCTTCTTCTCCACCAGCTGGTCAATGCGGGGCATGACTTTGCTCACAGCACATCGGAAATCATGCCCGGGCGCAGCAAGACGGTTCCGGCTCTTCGACTTGATGGCCATGAAGGCTGAGAACCCCTGCTCGCACTCCCACGTCGAGGGGAAAATCAGTAGCTGGGGAACGGCGTGACGGGCTAGCGTCGGGTACAAGGAGGCCATGCTCACCCAGAAGTTTAAAGGAAAGCATTCTTTGTGCTTCGTCTTTGCTGTCTCGTCAGCCTGGATATCTATGAGTTCCTCTTGTTCCCCGGTCCCAACAGGCAGATCGGCTGGATCAACGGAGAACGGATTGGCGACGTAGGCACAACATGTCACGTCCGGGAAGTAATGCTTCAATTCAGTCTTGAGCAGTGAGAGGTGATGGACGATTTCTTGGGCAAATTCATCAGTGGGCTCCCTCTCAAGGGTAGTCAGGAGTTCGAACATTCCGTAGCGTTTGCTCTCCACATTCATGACCTCGAAAGTGTTCGTGTACCACCTGGAAGGCCCTCGCGTACCACTAGTGGTACGCGTACCACAGGTTGGGAACCACTGCCCTAGTTGGCTTATCAACTCACTGATGGAGGAATTGATGTAGACTTCAGTGTCCCAGTTTACCAATGCATTGAAGTCTCCATTAGAACCGCTAGCTTATTGTTAACTTCTTGTCCAAGTTGTTTATACAGCTCTTCATCCTGTTCTTGTGTTTGATGTGGTGGTCTGAATATTACTAGTGTGGTCATGTTTTTCCTATGGTGTTGATATTTGCACCTGTCACCTTACATTTGGGTTCTAAATTCATTTCAATGGAATCTAAGTGATTTTTTACATAAAGCATTACCCCTTCACCTTTTTTTTGATAAGGCGATCCTTCTTGAAAAGCTTGAAACCTGGGATTTCGTATTCTCCGATAAAATCCTTTGTTTTTTCTTGAATCCAGGTCTTGGTAATGCCTATGACATCTAGTTCCTCACTAGCTGTCATTGCCCTGATGTTTTCAATTTTGTTTTCAAGTGACTGAGCATTGACTTGTGCCACTGTGAGGAAATTTTCTATATTTTTTCTCTTCCTCTTTAGCTTTGATAGTTTCCCTGATTTACTAGTGTTTTGTTTTACTTTTATCTGCATTGTCCAAGTTTTCTGACAAATTTCCTCTATCTGTTGTTTGGGGGATTTTCTAAGGGAGTAGTTTGTTTTTAGTCTACTGTGTTTAAGTAATTGTACAGGCCGAGATTAAGTTGGTTTCTGTATATTCTCTTAGCCTTCTTCACTAAACTGCATTTTGTCTCTTTTGTATAATTTTCTCTTGCCATAGAAATCATCCCAAGACCTTTAAATTCAACTTTCTTTTTCTGGCATGTAGACTTGAGCCTTTCGTTTATCCCCGTGGCCTTACTGAGAGTGAAGTGGCTGACATTGAGTCTTGGGAGAATACCTATAACTATAGCATTATTGGTCTTGTTTCAATATTTTTTTTTAGCTGTTTAACCGGAGGTTCTGTTTGGTCAGCAGTATCATTTCTTAGGAATAGGTCATTTCCAGTTGCCTGAATAATAATAGTGGTTTTCTTGTTCTCTGTTGTAGTTTTACTATTTCTTTTTATCTTCTGTGCGTTGGCACCTGGGTAGGAACTGAGGCCGAAGTGTTCCCCTTGGTCCTTTACCGTACAGTAGTCTCCGATTAACAACGCCTCATCTTCCTCTGCTAAGGGGGTGGGGGGTGAATCTGATTTTGGTGGTAGATACATTTCTGAGCTGTTGTTTAGTCTTCTTAGCCTTAGCTACCCTTCCTCTAGTGCTGCGGGTCGTGAGGACGATACAAGGGGGGCGTGAAGTCATCTGCTCGAAATTACTTGTTTAATAGAATAATAAAATCATTAAAAGAACAAATATCTGTCATTACATACATGCATCCATCTCACTAAATTTGACCAGAAATTGTGCCTTTGTCTCATAAGTACTTCCAAATATTATATGCCATGTTTTCAAATTATCTATTCTTAAAAATGCAACTCAATTTTGCCAATTTGCTAATGTTCAAACTTTTTTTCGCTCATTTTGAACCAAATGTTTCGTTTTTAGTTACTGGAATGTACTATTATTTGTTTGAGTGGCTTTCATTATTAAAATGTTATACAAACAGAAATCTCTTTTCCAGTACAATGCTAAGAAATAAATGTAAGAATCATTTCATATAAAAAAAAGAGAGGGGTGGGGGCGTAGGGGTCTACTGGAAGCAAAAAGGGGTCGTCAGGTAAGATAGTTTGGGAATCACTGCTCTAGTGGGTTTCATGAACTCTCTCCTTTTGTTGGTTATTTCCTCTCTAGGTTCTGTCCTTGGTTTTACCTTATTTTGTTTTTCTTCGATACTAATCCTATTTCCTACATCTTCTATGACTTCTTTGTTCCTTATTTCTAACTGTCGGAACTTATGATCTCCATCAATTGTTTTCTTAGTTCTTGGTTTTCATTTTTCAATTTTTCTATTTCATGTTTCTAGAGGCAGAACATGCAACACTACTACGGTGCATGTTTGCAAGGCACCCTTCTTTGAAGTCTACGCACCATCTATTTATTTGGCATTTTGCACATTTGTGCTTTAACTTCAGTTACTACTCATTTTTAATTTCTCAGTCATATTGAGAGAGAGAGAGAGAGAGAGAGAGAGAGAGAGAGAGAGAGAGAGAGAGAGTTTACATTTGTATCAACCATGTGTCACACGATCGTACATAGTTCATTTTGTATATATATTATGCTTGTATCTTCGCTCTTCCCTCGCACTAAAAAGAACCAAAATAAACATGTCTGCTTTTCTCCTCTGTAACAATGTCTGTTTTTGAACATGAAATTTCTTGTTGCTTTGAGCTTTTGTATATAACGGAGAGTGTTCTATAATAAATTTACTCAGTTGTTTTCATACTGTCTAAGAGTCACAACCTTCTCTCGGACCGTCACATTGGTGACCCCGGAAGTCGACTCGCTGCAACCGCCTTCCAACCCCCCTCGCCCCTCCATCGTTGGTACTATGGCAGACTCTACGGAAGTTGGCGCTGCGGCTGCTCCATTGAAACTTTCATCGTTCACCAGCAGAGAGGCGTTTGCTTGGTTTCAGCACGCAGAAGTCCAGTTTCGCATCAAGGGCGTGACTCGCTCAACGCGCCAAAGCAGATTATGTTCTCGAGGCGATACCTGAGGAAACCTTCCTGGAAATATCCGCCTGGCTTTATGAACAAGGAGACACCCCAATAGCGTATGACGCCCTCAAAACATACCTTCTGCAGCAGTACTGTCGCCAGCCGCCCGTATAGCAAAGCTTTTTCAGCTCTTGCAAGAACTGTTGGGGGACCAAAGGGCTTCGCTTGCCCTCATGGAAATGACCAGTATCACTCGCCTGCAACCTGCCGCAGACGGCTCTCCTTGTGAGGTGAACCTTCTTCGTGCCCTTTGGATACGCCGTTTACCTGGACCTATACACGCTGCCATACCCGATGTCGATAGTTTACCCATAAAGGACTTGATGACCAAAGCCGACGCCCTTGTGGACAGCCACTTCAAGACCTCCATCAACGTCTCCACCCCTGACGAAGAGGATGCCTATTCAACGTCAACCGAAGCTGACATGAATGCCGTAGGACATACACGCCTACCCCGTGACGTGCCGAAGTGGCGACAAAGCCACCCACCACCCACCAATCACTCGCGCCCCAACCAACGACTTCTACAGCCACTTACTACCTCCCATCCGCCACAGTTTTGCTACTACCACTTCAGATTCAGGGCAACCGCGAAGAAATGTGCCAAGGATTATCAGTGGTCAAAAAACGTGTAAGTAGGCCATCGCTCGTGGCGGTGGCCTCCCGTGTTTCTAATCTTTTCTTTTTACATGATGCAGGAACGGGCGTGCGATTTTTGGAAGACACGGGTGCTTGTCGTTCTCTTTTGCCAAGGGAACTCTTCAGGACACGACGTAGTCTGTCTACGTCTGGCGACGTCCGCTTGGTAGCTGCCAACGGATCTGCAATACCCACCTACGGTTACGAGAACCTAACATTATCGTTCGGAAATGGTAAATTTAATTGGAAGTTTCTCATTGCTGACGTCACACTGCCAATCCTCGGTGCGGATTTCCTCTCTTATTTCCTCCTTCTGGTCGATGTTGCCCACCGACAATTGGTCAACGCAGACTCGTACTTGTCGACACCTCTTCAACCCGCCCCCTCTAACCTCGCTCTCCACATCGGCGCACCCATGGATGCCTACGCCCACCTCCTCACGTAGTACCCCGAAGTTTTTCGTCCAGAACTTCGCCAAACGCCCACGGTTCCTGCCAAGCACAGTATTTATCACCGTATCAAGACGACGGAACCCCCAGTATTCGCAAAATTCAGACGTCTGGCACCGGAACGATTGGCAGCCGCCAAACAGACGTTCGCCGAAATGGAGGAAATGGGCCTTTGCCAAAAGGCCTCCAGCCCATGGTCGTCACCATTACATATCGTTCTGAAAAAAGACGACTCCCTCCGTCCGAGCGGGGATTACAGGCGCCTGAACATGCAAACAGAACCGGATCACTACCCCCTCCCAAACATTGCCGACGTGACCTCCTACCTGCACAAAACGAAGGTTTTTTCTACGTTCGACCTCCTGAAGGGGTATTATCAGGTGCCTATGAACCCAGAAGACATCCCCAAGACTGCCATCACCACTCCATTTGGTACATACACCTTCAATTACTCCTGTTTTGGCCTTCGTAATGCTGGGGCCCCGTTTCAACGTCTCATGGATGGCATCTTAGGGGACCTCCCTATCTGTGTATGTTATGTGGACGACATACTTGTGTTCTCCTCAAAAGAGGAACACCTCTGTCACCTGCGCATCGTGCTCGACCGCGTGCAACAAAACGGCCTTGTAGTCCGGTACGACAAGTGTACTTTTGGCGCCAACGAAGTGTCGTTCTTAGGGCACCGCATCACTCCTGAAGGAGTTGATCCCCGCCCTGAGAAGGTAGCAGCCGTTCAGGACTTCCCCACGCCCTCGACCGTCAAAACTCTGCAAGAATTCTTGGGCACGATCAATTTTTATCACCGTTTTCTGCCAGCCATTGCCGCCACTCTTGCTCCCCTCTATGCCTCCCTCAAGGGTTAGCCAAAGGACCTGAAGTGGGGTCCCCTTCAAGAGGAGGCCTTCTGCAATGCAAAGAAGGCCCTATCAACTGCTGCGGCTCTCACTTTTCCTATCCCACATGCCCCTTTCCTTCTCTCCACCGATGTCAGCGACGTCGCTATTTGTGCAGTACTCGAACAGGTGGTTAACGGCTCGCCCCACCCATTGGCCTTCTTCAGCAGAAAAGTGTCGAAGGCAGAATCGGGTTATTCTACCTTCGATCGCGAATTGCTGGCGGAGCACTTGGCTGTCCGTCACTTTCGCCATTTCTTAGAAGGTACGCCCTTCGTCATTCGCACAGACCACATGCCTCTGGTGCACGCCTTCACTCAACAGTCTGATGCCTGGTCCGCCCGGCAACGCCGACATCTCTCCGCCGTGGCTGAATACAATTGCACCCTTCAATACGTCCCTGGGAAAATGAATCCCGTTGCCGATGCCTTGTCAAGAAACACGTTGGCTGCCGTTCAACTGGGATTGGATTACAACGCCCTGGCTGAAGCCCAACGACAGGATCCAGAGTATCAAGCTTGTAGGACATCCTGCACGTCCCTCCGTTGGGAAGACTTCCCCTTCAAAGACTCCAACACCACCCTCCTCTGTGACGTCAGTACTGGTAGACCGCGACCTTGGATTCCTGCTCCCATGCGCTGGTAGGTGTTTGATTTAATTCACGGCCTTTCACATCCCTCGTGCCGTTCTACTGCACAGCTGCTGAAGGCGAAGTTCATTTGGCACGGCATTTCTAAGGATGCTAAGGATTGGGTCCGCGCCTGTACTTCTTGCCAAACTTCCAAAGTACATCGACACACGGATTCAGGAGTAGGCACCTTTCCTCAATATCAGCGTCGTTTCGCCTTTACACGGGCCCTACACGGGCCCTTTCCTTGTGATCCGACGCAGTCCGAAAGCATTCCTACTAAATATTCGTGGCGAAGAAGACTGGGTCTCCATTGATCGTCTAAAACCTGCTTATCTCCTGCCAGATGACCCGCATACAGTTCGCCTCTCTAAATCAGGGCGCCCTATTTAACATGTACAGTATGTCATTTTTAGGGGGGGAGCCATGTACCAACCGTGTGTCACACGATCGTACATAGTTCATTTTGTGTATATATTATGCTTGTATCTTCACTCTTCCCTCGGACTAAAAAGAACCAGAATAAACATGTCTGCTTTTCTCCTCTGTAACAGTGTCTGTTTTTTAACATGAAATTTCTTGTTGCTTTGAGCTTTTGTATATAAAGGAGAGTGTTCTATAATAAATCTACTCAGTTGTTTTCATACTGTCTTTAAGTCACAACCTTCTCTCGGCCCGTCACACATTACAACATTCTGCTGATTAAGAGGACATTAAATTTTGTACCTCAATTACATGCCAGTTTTAAAATAAATAATTCCTTCGTGATTACCTTATATAATTTATTTAAGAATTTTTCCAATGCTATTAAAGAAACTGATACGCACATAGATTATATGTGATGAAATACCAAAAGCAAAATTTGACAAACGAATTACAATCTTCTAATCATAAATTTTAACAATGTCATCAGCTTTGTTAGAGAAATATTCCTATTCATATCTTAGAAATTATATTCCTTAATTCACAATCCAAAATTCAATGAAATATATAAGGGGTAAAAGTGATTATATATATATATATATATATATATATATATATATATATATATATAAATTATTCAGTGGCTACTTTCCTCTAGATAAGGGTAGAAGAGGCTCTTTAGCTATGGTAAGCAGCTCTTCTAGGAGAAGGACACTCCGAAATCAAACCATTGGTCTCTAGTCTTGGGTAGTGCCATAGCCTCTGTACCATGGTCTTCCACTGTCTTGGGTTAGAGTTCTCTTGCTTGAGAGTACACTCGGGCACACTATTCTATCTAATATCTCTTCTTAATTTGTTAAAGTTTTAATAGTTTATATAGGAAATATTCCCCTCAATGTTGTTACTGTTCTTAAAATATTTTATTCTTCCTTCTTTCCTTTCCTCACTGAGCTACTTTCCCTGTTGGGGCCCCTGGGCTTATAGCATTCTGATTTTCCAACTAGGGTTTTAGCTTAGCAAGTAGTAATAATAATAATAGTAATAATAATAATATATATATATATTTATATATACATACATATATATATATATATATATATATATATATATATATATATATATATCTACTCTCAATATTGGAAGGAAATGGGTCTCCAAGTTTAGGTCACATAAACCATGTCGAAGAAAGACTAAATGCAGAAAATAAGAGAGTAAGATATATCTCTTGAAAGAAAAGATTTTGGAGTCGAAAAGAAAAGCAAATAACTACCAATATTAAACAATGCCAAGATCTCACTAACTACGTAATTATAACCTTGAAATTGACACTTCAAAATTTTCTGGAATTGGGTCAAATACCTTAAAGTTCGTTTGGGGCAACCGGTAAAGGTTTCTGGGTCCTAACACATCCACGTCTATTCTTACAGAAGACTGAATAAATCTTTTGTTTTGGCTTCAGCGGCTAAGCTATCTGAAGTTAAGACATAAGATTAACAAACTTCATGTTGATAAATAAGATTGAGGGTCATAGGAACACAATACGATGACTTGCAAAACGTTTTTCAAAATATACACACACATCTCCCCAATATAATAAAAGAACAAATCTTTTGATATATATATATATATATATATATATATATATATATATATATATATATATATATATATATATATATATATATATATATTCGGTCACACTCAATGTCATTGCTAGATGTATAACTACTAGGTCTCTCCATGTCCCTCGTGTTAGGGGGGGGGGGGGGTAGTCATACCCTAGTGTGGGTACATATCTATCTAAATATTAGCATTTCACTAGTATATACTGTAGCCTACATAGATAACATATCACATTTTCCTAAGATCAGGAAGTTCTTGGCTTCGTAACCACTGAATGAAAAAGGTCGCCAATGAATAAGCACTGAGGATATTTGATTTACAGAACTGTGGACAAATTTAACACCAGTCGTTACTCAACACACACTCCCCAACCACCACAACTCCCTTAGCTTTGTGGGTCACTTACAATCTAGGAGAGGAGAACGTTGGCACTACCAATTATGTGAGACTGGACTTATCTGGTTAAAATATATAATGGGTTTATCCGTGCCTTTCCGGAAAAATACCTGTATTTTCTTATCTCCACTTCACTAGCATTGAAGGTCTTCTTCCCTCAATATCAACCGAAATCTACCATATTCAATCTCTCCATTCCAGTTGTCAAGTAATGAACTTTTAAAGGAAATAGAGAAACCGAAAGGTGTGACAATGTACAATATAGAAACCGACCATTAAATTAACGGATTATTTTCGCTACCTACAATTTTCAACCTTCAAATAGGCTGTGGGTTGGCCTTCAGGCCTCTGGCTGACCCACGCTACTTAACCCTGACCAGGGTCTTCCAATGGTCCATCGAAATTACCTGTTTTCTGTCCGCATAAGGATATTACTTTTGTTATTTGTCATAATTAACTAGAGTAGTCCAGAGAACCAACCATGATCCCCAACCCCTTCAACATGTTCTCACAATTTCGTCAAAATCTAGTTGTCCTGGAGAAATGCGTTGGATTCTTTGTAAATAGTGAATATACAGTAAAATTCGTGTTCAGAACCTCGGATTTCTTTTTCCAGAGACTTAGAATCTAGAAAAGCATCTCATAGTAGCAAAAACGAAGTCAAAAGGCTTGAAAGTACAGTAGTTCACGAGACAAAGGTCGCATCTATTTCAGTCTCTTATAATAATAACAACAACAACAACAACAATAACAATAATAATAATAATAAAAATAAAAATAATAATAATAAATAATAATAAACACTACACATACCAACACTGACATAAATGCAGAAGAAATTATGATTGATAATAACACTCAATTCATTTCAACTCAGTGAAGTGAACCCCCTTACCCACTTGACTGATTTATGTCTTCATGCTGTCCCAGTTATTTGTTTAATGTACCACCTGCATGCCAAAACAAGAACATATGTTCTTTCATATATATATATATATATATATATATATATATATATATATATATATATATAATATATATATATATATACAGTATATATATATATGTATGTATATATATACATATATATACAGTATATACAAATATATATAAATATATACTATATATAAATATATAGATATATATATAAAAAGTTTCATTTAACAGACATTTTGCCTCAGGATTGAAAAACACTGGCATTATCGAATGGTGTGAAGATGATTGTATAAGTTACGAAAGAATTCCTCTGCTTAACTGAGGTGTAATCAACTAATGTAGATAATTGTTAGGGTCATATTTCGCGTACTTCAGCACAACTGATCACAACAATATACCATGTTTGATAACTGTACTTTATCTAATCCACATAAGGATTCAAAAAGCCATATGATATTGCATTCATATATATACATATGTGTTCAACTACACACTGTTACCTTCAGGATGGGTGGGCGAGGTTGACAGCCACATCTTTATATATACATATATATATATATATATATATATATATATATATATATATATATATATATATATATATATATATATGACGTTCAAGGTTTAAAGGCCGCTCATGAATGGTAAAGGCAAGGGACAGTGACATTGCTCTATCAAGCTGGACTTTCCCCTAGAGACTGACCATTTATACATATGATCAGCACCCAATCCCCTCTTACCCAGGCTACGACCAAGGAGGGCCTGGCAATGGCTCCTGATGACTAAGCAGATAGACCTTTAGGCTCCTTGATGATGCACTGATGATGAACCAGTCAGATAGTCTGCACTGATGATGAACTATTCAGATAATCTGCACCGATGATGAACTGGTCAGACAGTCTGCACTGATGAAGAACTGGTCAGTCTGCACTGATAATGAACTGTTAGACAGTCTGCACTGATAATTAACTAGTCAGACAGTCTGCACTCATCATGAACTGGTCAGACAGTCTGCACTCATGATGAACTGGTCAGACAGTCTACACTCATGATGAACTGGTCAGACAGTCTGCACTCATGATGAACTAGTCAGACAATCTAACTGATAATGAATTGGTCAGACAGTTTGCACTGATAATGAACTAGTCAGGCAGTCGGCACTGGTGATGAACAGGTGAGACAGTCTGCACTAATAATGAACAAGTAAGATTGTCTGCACTGATGATGAACTAGTCAGGTAGTCTGCACTGATGATGAACTGGCCAGACTGTCTGCACTCCTAATGAACTAGTCAGGTAGTCTGCACTGATGATGAATCGATCAGACAGTCTGGACTAATGATGGAATGGTTAGACAGATTGCACTGATAATGAGAGAGTCAGACACTGCACTGATAATGAGCAAGTCAAGACACTCAGCACTGATAATGGGCGAGTCAGACACTCTGCACTGATAATGAGCGAGTCAGACACTCTGCACTGATAATGAGCTAGTCAGACAGTCTGCACTGATGATGAACTAATCAGAGTCTACACTGATGATGAATCGGTTAGACAGTCTACACTGATAATGAGCTACTCAGGCATTCTGCACTGCTGATGAACTAGTCAGAGTCTGCACTGATGATGAATTAATCAGATAGTCTGCATTAATGATGAGCTGGTCAGAGTATGCACTGCTAATGGACTAGTCAGACAGTCTGCACTGATGATGAATTAGTCAGACAGTCTGCACTGATAATGAACTAGTCAAACTGTCTGCATTGATAAAGAACTAGTCAGACAGTTTGCACTGATAATGAACTAGTCAGACAGTCTGCACTGATAATAAACTAGTAAGACAGTCTGCACTGATAATGAGCTAGTCAAACAATGTACACTGATAATGAACTAGTCAGTCTGCACTGATAATGAACTAGTCAGACCATCAGCACTGATGATGAACTGGTCACAGTCACAGTCTGCACTGATGATGAACTGGTTAGACAGTCAGCACTGCTAATGAGCTAGTCAGACAGTCTATACTGATGAGCTAGTCAGAGAGTCTAAACTGATAATGAACTAGTCAGTCAGCACTGATAACGAACTAGTCAGACAGTCTGCGCTCATGATGAACTAGTAATACAGTCTGCACTTATGATGAGCTAGTCCGACAGTCTGCACTGATGATGAACTGGTCAGACAGTCAGCACTGATGATGAACTACTCAGAGAGTCTGCACTGATAATGAGCTAGCCAGACAGTCCGCACTGATAATGAACTAGTCAGACAGTCTGCACTCATGATGAACTGGTCAGACAGTCTGCACTCATGATGAACTGGTCAGACAGTCTGCACTCATGATGAACTAGTCAGACAGTCTGCACTCATGATGAACTGGTCAGACAGTCTGCACTCATGATGAACTGGTCACAGTCTGCACTCATGATGAAATAGTCAGACAGTCTGCACTAATAATGAACTAGCCAGACAGTCTGCGCTGATGATGAACTGGTCAGACAGTCTGCACTGATAATGAACTAGTCAGACAGTCTGCACTAATAATGAACTGGTCAGACAGTCTGCACTGATGATGAACTGGTCAGACAGTCTGCACTGATAATGAACTGGTCAGGCAGTCTTCACTGATGATGAAAGGGTCAGACATCTGCACTGATAATGAACTAGTCAGACAGTCTGCACTGATTATGAACTAGTCAGATAGTCTGCACTGATAATGAACTGGTCAGGCAGTCTTCACTGATGATGAAAGGGTCAGACATCTGCACTGATAATGAACTAGTCAGACAGTCTGCACTGATAATGAACTAGTCAGACAGTCTGCACTGATGATGAACTGGTCAGACAGTCTGCAATGATAATGAACTAGTCTGACAGTTTGCACTGATGATGAACTGGTCAAACAGTCTGCACTGATGATGAACTGGTCAGACAGCCTGCACTAATGATGAACTGGTCAGATAGCCTGCACTAATGATGAACTGGTCAGAGTCTGCACTGAAAATGAACTGGTCAGACAGCCTGCACTAATGATGAACTGGTCAGATAGCCTGCACTAATGATGAACTGGTCAGAGTCTGCACTGAAAATGAACTGGTCAGACAGTCTGCACTGATTATGAACTAGTCAGACAGTCTGCACTGATTATGAACTAGTCAGACAGTCTGCACTGATTATGAACTAGTCAGACAGTCTGCACTGATTATGAACTAGTCAGATAGTCTGTACTGATGATGAACTAGTCAGACAGTTTGCATTTATAATAAAATAGTCAGACAATCTGTACTGATATTAAAAACCAGTCAGTTCTCACTGATAATGGACTTGTCAGCAAGAGTGAGGCTAATTAAACATTTGAAGAAAAGGTTGGCAGTTAATGGAAATACCTAATAATGTGTGATGAGCACGACAAAGACGTTGTATATAAGAGGAAAAAGGAGTAAAAACTTCACTAATGGACAAATGAGAGCTGTCCGATCAATATATCTCAGATAAGAAAAGGTCCTCAATGCAAAATAAACAAGAAATGTGGGACAATAATGACATTGACTTAATGAATGCATAGCCAAAACTACAGTCAGATTGATTTCACCTGTTGTAAACTATATTTCATAGTTGAATTAACATTTTTCATTGTGAATTGCAGGCTACTATAAAGTAATATTAAATCTACTAGTCTAACTTTCAGATTTGCTATGTAAATTTTAATCCTATTTCATAATTCAGTAATCGAAAGCCAACAGTAAATCTCCAGGCTGAACTTCTATAGAAAAGGATGGAAGTAATAGCTTGCTAGTGCTCTTTGACTCATCTCCAAGTATTTGGATAGTTATAAAATAACCCACATTAATCTGTTCTACTTTGAAGGAAAACTACAGAAATAATCAATAGAAGAGAATAGACCTGGAAAGTCACCAGGTTGCACTCTGCCCACGAGGTCATATGTTAGTCTTGGACGAATCTCATAGCTCATAACCATGTTTATAATGTCAATCCAAACAAATGGAATCCAGTCCTTAACAATCCTCAGTTTATTATCAGTGATTTCTTTGCACAGTATTTGATAAACTTGGTGAAATTATCAAGTGAGTAACTCTAACATGTACAAAGACCAGAAAAACAAGAACGTCTGTGATTTTTTATGTTATCCCTCAGTAATGCAAGTTTTTCCATATAAAAATTCCTTTGAGAGAAATACAAGAAAGTTTCTCCTAGATGCAGCCCAACTATAAAAGTTCTAGCTAGCACATGGATAAGTAAGACAGGTAGAACAGTATACACATGCTTTGAAAATTACTTAAGTTACTATATGTACTAGAATTATATCAATTAGACAGACTGCACTGATAATTACTATTCCGACAAACTAATCTTTTGTATACCAATATCCTCATTTAAATACTGAATATACTGGTCTTTATTATTAGAAGGTATGTAATTGAATGAAGCATTTAGCGCAATATTTTTCGTTAATTAAGGAACGTTGAATGTCATTCGTTACAGTAGACTGCTTCGAGTTAAGTTATGAAGCTAATCAGCAGTATCATCATTGTGTAAGGGAAGTATATGTCCCTAAGTTTTATAGATTTTCTTTATCTTGCATATTTATTGCAATGCACTATTCACTGATATAGTGGTGAAATACTTTTTTTCTCTTTTTAAACAATTTCAATTTACGGCTCTAGTTTTTTTTTTTTTAATAAATTTGCTTTCTCTTGATTATTAAGATAAAATGACTGAGTTAGAAGCCAAAACCATCCCTTTAAGGAATTGGGGAGTACTGAACTACACGAATTTGTAAAGTGATTTTCAGACTACATATTGGACTGAGAAACCCAAACTTCACCAAATTAGAAAATTGTTCAAGCATAAGGGTTAATTCGGCCACAAAACTCTAAAAGAAACTGACGAAATGCAATCTTGATATGACTCCTTACTCAACATTTAGAATTTAAGAACAGTTATGCCTTATGAGCTGGTAAAATTCACGAACAGTACACGGACACCAATACAATACTTGAATGAACACAAAGACAAATCAAGGCTATATTCCAGATCATCAACTATTTATGGGGCTAGTGAAATAAAGTTAGAAGGCTGTATAGTGGGAACAAGTAAAAGCAATTATGAAAGTTATTAAAATTGTTTTCATGAAATCGCGATACAAAAAGTAACTAAGCCAAAGTACGGAATATTCTAAATTGTATTAGGTTGTTAAAGTAAAATTCAAGGCACAAATAAGTATTTGTTATTAGGATATTAAAGGGAAAAATTATGTATCCTATTTTTTTGCACCAGGAATGACTAATGTTTGTCTACATATGTAATTACACTAAAGAAGTCAATTATAAAAATAATGTACATATATAAACACACATACACACATATTAATGTGACAATAATTAGCGATATCTCTTGATTTTGTCACAAATAAATAAATAAAAACGATAATAATATTATTGATATTCATTATCCTTTAATTTTTATTATTAATGAAGCCAAATTACAAGCAAACTCAAGAGACCGTCATCAATAAAATTTTATGCAACAAATTCCTGTTAGGTGCTTAAAACGGAGAAAGGATGCACACATACAGGTAACAGAAAATAGCCTTAGATGATAAAACTATTAACTATGGTGGTAACAACAGCTAAAAAACATAAGAGATCAATAGCCCAGTCTATTCACCACTAACAGATAAGAACAAAATGTAAGGTATGCAACGCAGACGACTAGACCGGATTTTACCCGTTCCGTTAACCCAAGGCATATAGATAATTTTATCGTCCAAGGGAAGGAACAAAAACAATAACAAAATGTTTGTTGGCACCAGAAGATTTTCATGTAAAAAATAAGACAACGCTGAGCCTTTGCTTTGTGACAATCTGTAGTGCGGTATTCCCTACGTTGTTTCATGGTTGTGAGTACAAGTGGATCATAAAAAATGTCGTGGTTAAGCCATGATGTTATTAGGTACACCTAGGCCTAGGCAAAGTCGTGAAAATCCAAAGTGATCTTAGGCTTATATACTGTAGGCATGTACATCGTCACCTTTCTTTGTCTTATCTTTAAAGTTTATGCTTTAAAGGCAAGATTGTTAACACCCAAGGAGGTACTACAAAACATAATCTATCTTTTTTTTTTAATTACATTGATATGCGACTTTGTTTCACCAACAGAAATGATATCACACTTTTCAGTTTTATCATTCAATTAGACGTGGAATGTGTAAACCAGTGTGGGTTCCCACATTAGAGAGAGAGAGAGAGAGAGAGAGAGAGAGAGAGACTTTAAACTGGTATAAAACAGAACTCACAACTTATTTGGAATTGGTAAATCGAACATCTGTGCAAGTGAGAAATCATACTCGAATCCAAAATAGTTATACCAGATA
The DNA here is from genome assembly GCF_036898095.1 of Palaemon carinicauda. Taxonomy (NCBI): domain Eukaryota; kingdom Metazoa; phylum Arthropoda; class Malacostraca; order Decapoda; family Palaemonidae; genus Palaemon; species Palaemon carinicauda. The sequence goes on along the minus strand of NC_090725.1, from coordinate 241,240,289 downwards.
TCAAAGTCAAATATTTCGTTACAAAAACTACACGAAATTAGTATAAACTGGGTGATAAACTCTTAACTGGGATCAAACCTTTGCAAAACATACGCTGATTAGGATTCAGGAGCAAAACGTTAGACCGCATCTTGTCCTTATACATTATATCACGCATCAATAAATGATAAATCTTATTCATTGCTGCCACATTAACACCAAGAACTATACACTCATGCCAAAATTGCGTATTCCACTAAGGTGTTGCAACCACATAGTCAATCAAGGGTAATATTTTTTCGAATAACAACATATAACTGAATTCTTCATAAACAGGGCCCGTAAACTGTATGCATGTATGCACACACACACACACACATATATATATATATATATATATATATATATATATATATTATGTAAAAATAGTTCCTATATATATTAGTGTGTGCCTATGTGCGTAGGTATACAGAAATCAAACAACGTAAAATCTCAAGTCACCTCAGATAAGTCGTAATACCTATCTAATCTTTAAGGTCATCCAAAAATGCCAATCATTCTGATTAACGGGCCAAATCTAGTTGTAACCAGGTGTTGATACTCAAAAGGAGGATAAATCATAAAAATATTCATAATTGAGTTTGCTAACAAACCATACCCTGTGGCCTCGGCGTCAGAATTATGTAAATGCGTTGCACCACGTGGATTGTAAATTCAGGTTTGGGGGGGGGGGGGAATGTTCGACGGAAGTGATTTAGTCAGAAAATTCTAGCAATATCTAGATTTTCATTGAGACTGGCAATCATAATCAGCAGGTATAAAATATTTCATTAATTTACCCGTATAGCCAGATTTTCATCTTAAAGCATGTATAATCGTACGTTGATGAGAATTAGGTTTTCATATGATTTATTAAATGTTGCGAAATTTTAGTGTGTATAGACCTATTCGAAATAGTGGATACAAAGCCTCCGATCTCAATAAGGGTGAAAATTGATCAGAGTGAAACACCTGGTTCATCTACTGGTTTGAGACAATTGTTCAATTCCTGATAAGGTCATTGACCTATGTGGGTAAATTTTTGTATTTGAACGGGTGAATATTCACTCTATTCTTGAACTTATTTTCTTAAATATCAACTTATAAACAAAATTCATCATGAGAGCTTTCTTACAAAAAACTGCAGAATCTTACTGCTATCCAAACTGGTGAGAGATTTACTGAATACAGTCCCTCTCAGATTCATTCGATTCATACTAATCACTGTATTTACCCTCAGTGAATGTTTGAATCGTAAATATTTCCGGAAGTGATATAAGAGAAAAATCATTTTGATATAACCCTTATGTTGCAGCATAATACAAACACACTTATTAAAAAAGCTCCCCGAAAAAAAAAATATCAATAAATTGACATTACAAAAAATCAAACTTGTTCAGGTTTTACATAATACCTGAATGTTGTTGCAAATTCTAGACGATATACTGTACAAACTTGCGAAGGGTTCACTGATAAATAATGCCGAAACTAAACCCTAATTACAAATAACACACACAGATCTACCATAAAATCCCTTGCGCGCGCGTACACACACACACACACACGCACACACAACTAGTACCTATAGGAAACAACAATATAGGCTTAGGCTCTAGAGCCAAGTGGGTCATGGAAATCTAGTGTTTTGTAGACCCACGCGTCGGTAGTGTGAGGTCAGACCATCAGCTAGACTTTAGATTTCACTGACTAGAACCGGATACCAACGCTTTTCAACAGCCGTAAGATCTCTCGTCTACTTACCATAAGATGGAATCTGAAAAAAAAAAAAAAAATAAATAAATAAAGCGTTACATCACGAGCAAAGAAAAACTGAATGGCACACTTCTAGAATTGGGAAAGTTAGAGTTGTTTTTTTAGTTGAAAACCACCGGAAAATTAAAAAGGGTTATTCTTTTTCTTTTATCGTGAAATAATTAGTTCCAGTTAAGGAAATGAAATCCAAGTTGGTGTAGTATTTTTCTGAAGGCAACTCTAGAATAAATCAAGTTAAAGTAATATATCAATTTGTAGAGTTATCAATTGTAATCCTATTTAACTTTTATTAATAATTTTAAATTCAGAATGCAACCAATGAAAACCAAAAGAAGATTAACACCTGTAAATAGGGCGTAAATAATACTCAATATTTTAAGGAAATATGAAAAGTGACAAAATAAATATCAATTTGAGCCTTAATAATATTCAAGCAATTATCCTCTTCACGTCGCTTAATCTGAAGACTAATTAATCATAATAACCTAAAAATGCAACAGCTTAGTTGTTTGTAATAGTGTTTTATATTATACTCAGAATAGCAGCAGATACTCTGATAGGTGGACCAGTAATAAAAAATATTCCACTAACGTTATTTTCAGACAAATGCTTCTTTCTCCTTATGCATTTACTAAAAATTTACAAAATATAAGAAAGCATACTTGAAAGTCACTCCAATCTTAACGGTGGATAAAGAGGTTTTAGAATCTAAAACTAGGCAAAACTAAGTATATTTCTTATGGTATATACAGAAGATATATCCATAGATGACGACGTGAAGGCTTTTGGGGAAAAAAAAATATACATACATACATAGTGTAAATACTTTCGGGAAACAAACAGGTTGCATCCAGAAAGCAGTTAACAATTACTTTACTATTTCTAAAGATGTGGATGGAGGGATGGATTGCTGGAATAACACTACTGTAAAGGAGGTACAGTCGACATAAGAAGAATGTGTGGTATATGCAAAGTAAATGAGAAGGCTAGGGAAGCTCCTCCGATATAAAATGTCCATATAATAAGATGAGAGGAGTTAGAACCAATCATGAAAGATAAGAACCGGTCAGTGATAGGGGGGAGTGTGGGACGTCAGGGGATCTGATGGATGGATGTGCAGGGCTGGGGGAAGAAGATAGGAGGAAAAGAAATAGATGAAAAAAGTTTCACTCGAGCAACCAACCCTCCAATACAGTAGGACTAATAAGGTTGAAAGATGATAAGAGTCAATACCCTTAACCTTTAGATATGGTGAATAAAAAATAACTCTTGTTAAAAGTGTAAAATATTATTTAGTCCTACCTTATTCGTTAGATCTGGCCACCTTTAATTTCAACAAACACTTTCCCATTTCACTTAGAAGCGTAACTATTCGAACCCGTACATCACTCAAGTACATAAATATAGATATTCCCTAAGAAATATGATACCAAACAGTAATTATAAGTATTGCAACAGCAAAACTGTAAAGAACACTTGCACTTAAATTTCGTCACAATAAACAAATTCTCATAATTACTTAATAAAGAACATATAGCATAAACGCTGACCATAGTAAATGTCAAAAAAAATATGACAAAGTTCTGGAATTCAACATAAGATCCATGGCGCAATGTAAATTACTATAGTCACCGAAACCACTGGTTCATTGCTAATTAACTTAGTTTGTAATAGCAATCGAGAGACCTAATACACATACCATTTCCAAATATCTTATACAAAGAATTCCTATATTCAATACATAATAGGCGATGCTTTATTACAACTATTCTTCAAAAGATTTCATTGTTTTATACACACAATTGACATCAACTACGCATTGTTATAACTACGCCGCTCTTGTTTGATAATTATACCCGGTAAAGTAGGTTACCATAATATTCAGCATATGTTGTGAAGCGTTGCCAATATCATTAACCATATGTCCAGCCTGAAAAGTAACTATTTAAAGTCCCAGAATTGTTCATACTTCTTTGGCCTTTATGAAGTAACATTAGACTGCTCGTGAATCGCTGCTTTCATGTAAGAAATGATAAAACCATTTACAGCAGCATGGTTGTCTTACACACCGAGGTACAGAGACGGGCCTAATAAGGAAATCCATTTCAACCTCTAAATGACATAAAATTCAACAAGCGTCAATTATTTGCAAGAAAGTTAAAATGAAAACGACTATTTGTTAAGCATTTTTTTATCATAATATTTCCCTTCTTAATTATAATAATCTTCTGAGGAAGCTACAGAATCAAGAGATAAACCACTCATTTTAACACATGAATTTTTCTAGCCTGGTGCCAACCGCAGATGTAAATGACTAAAAATTCCCAGTTTTTCGGGATGTCAACTCTGCAAAAAAAGGGGAAAAGAACTTGTTCCAATTTCCATGTAATAAAGTAGTCTCAAGAACAGCAAGATATACTAGTTCAAAACCTGGACAATAAAAACCTGCCACATGATTTTTTTTTTCTTTTTTAAGTTATGAAAGCTACAGTCAAGCACCTGGATCTCAAGGGTCCATGAAAAGGTCAAAGCTTGGATTTAAAAAAAAAATAAGTTGATCCAAAGTGGCAATTACTTACTACCTTTAATATACAGAAGCAGATTCCTCATGCATTGCACGAGTGAACCAATTGTTAAATAAAGTCCCACCATTCTAAAACCAATGTTTTCCGCTATTTACGGCCATTTCAAGTCTTTATAAACCCTCCACACAGCGTTGCAAACTTTTTACGCACTCCTATGAACACTCCTAGTTATATAAATATAAGCCTAGGATATTTACCATTATGCTATTTTTCAACCATACTTTCTCTATTTGTGATATTTTTAACAATGTGTTTTAATCTACTTTTTATTAAAGTTTTATGGGATTTTAGTTGGTTGGGATAGAACATTATTATTTTATTGTTGAAATAGTGAATTTCAAAAATTTTAATTTTCGGCAAAAGTTGGCATATTTCGAGGATCACCGAGAAATTCGGGACCCTTGGCTCGTCAGAAAAATTCAGCACAAAGTGAATTCACGAAAAGCTAATCCACGAAAAGCTTATCCATGAAAAGTCGGGACCAATGTATATGGGACTGATTCAACATTATTCTAATGGTGTATCAGATCAGTCCCATCAAAACAGAGTTCCACTATTTCTAAACATTTTAGTAAGTGTTAAACATATATTTCCATATCTGAAAAGGAAATTAGTAAGAGTAATTAACTACAACTCATAAATGGGGTTGGTTGCACCCTAGTACCTTACCCAAGAACATAAAATTGGGTTCTTCCACCCAGCAGCACATAATTGTGGTTGGGTGTATCCCACCACCTCACCCCATTACATATAAATGGGGGTGTCTGTAACCCCATGGTACATAAAATAAGAACACAATCGTGCGGTGTGCTGAGCCTAAAATCAGGATCACAGAAAAAATAAACCGTTTTTAACACATGCACTATCTCTTACAGCAACCCTCAGATTGAGCCTACATGAAGGTTACTGCCAGTGCAGACAACAGAGTTACAAAATTTTGTTTTGATGTGGGGTGGCCACCACACCACGTTTCTGTTCCAGGGTTAATGTATACGTAAAACATTACCGACTTCATCACTGAAAGCAACAGAATGCGGCACTTTTCCTATTCCTCACTGGGTACAAACATTATGTTAACCCCAATATAAACAGATAAGAGTCAGCAATGCGTCTGTTTTCATGATTATTCTCTTCTCTCTCTCTCTCTCTCTCTCTCTCTCTCTCTCTCTCTCTCTCTCTCTCTCTCTCTCTCTCTCTCTCTCGTATTCAGTGCTTGAAAGAAAGTACTCTTGCATTTTGTAAGAGCATTATTTCTTTGTTTTAATCAATTAAAAACGCACACATTCAAACTTATTCTCTAAGCATCAATAATTTGAACAAGATTTGCTTCTCGGCCCCGGGATCATATGGTATAAGTTGAAATGGCCTATGAAAAACTAAAAAAAAATTTTACTGATGGTTTAATGTGTTATTTTCAGTCACAGCTGAAAATATATAAGAAACAAATGATAAATAATGAAGATTTTACGTATGATATAAAACAATGGACAGGTTCTTTTTTATCTTGGTAAATTCCTCAAACATGACTTTCACATCGACCATAACTGTTGAAAATATTTGAATTATGAATATATTGCATATACTAGTAAGTACCATATAAAAAAAAAACTTCGACGAGTAATAGTTTTCTAGACACTGCAACTGGTACACTATTCAGGTAAACTCTTTCTATAGTCAACAGTTAGATTCAAAGTTATGATTTTTGAGATACCATGCTCAGTATACAAAACCATTATGATTCATTAAAGAATAAAAGGGGTCCTACAGAGAGAGAGAGAGAGAGAGAGAGAGAGAGAGAGAGAGAGAGAGAGAGAGAGAGAGAGAGAGAGAGAGAGAGAGAGTATTGCCAAAGGCTTTCTGTTATGATATAAAACAAATAAAATTCGATAGGCCACAGTATAACACACTAAGACGCTTTAGGAGGTATATCATACTTTAGATTACCAAGACCAGCATTACCTATTACATAAAAATTAAATATTGACATACTAATCATCATGAAGAGTTGTAAAGTATGTAATTTAAACAGAAAAATATGATGTTTCTAAATAACATTGCTACAGTGAAGTGTTGGAGAAAATGATATCTTTTACTTTTAATCGGCATCAGTACAAATTGACCATACCACATTAATCAGCCATTCAACTTATATCAGCTTATACATTTCTTATCGAGACGCAACTAGACAGAAGTAAAATCTCCATCGCTATGAATCTGTCACAAAAACTTAATATCAGGTTAATACTCGCAGCTGTTCAAAACTAGTTTTAGCTAAACCCAAATTGGTTATACTGTGTAAATACGCATTACACTGCACACTTCCTCATTGGAACTACGAAGGAAACCATGTAAAAGCAGTTTAAATCGATTACGTAAGATTGTTTTTATAAGTAAAGCCCAAAACCGGTTTTCTGTTTTTTTTTCTTTTAACCCCAGTGGAGGGTCATACAAACAGACATCTGGTTGAATCTAGAACTGCACTATATGCAAGAAAACAAGAAGGAAAGGGTAAAAGATCACCTACTTTTTTCTAGGAAAGATTATAAATTTAATGCCAACACATACCGATATAAAAGCTTATAAAACTATAAACATTGTAATGCTCAGTAACCTACGGTCAAAT
>NC_090725.1:241223290-241230790 GCF_036898095.1 Palaemon carinicauda | reverse complement strand
GCACTGCCTTTTTTGGTTAGTTATTATCATTTTCATGAATAATAACTGTAGTTCTATAAGGTTAGTAATTATGATCACGTCTGTATGCCTATTTAATTGGCAATATTTACAAGGATAAATAAGGGTCTCATGACACTGGCTTATATCGTATTTACGTTCTCATCATACGTTATAGACTGGATTCAAGTTTCTGTGTATTCAGCAAACTAAATACTCAAGGAGTCAAGAATATTATTTGGCGAAAACGTTGATACCATAAAAGAATCGTCAAGTAAAACCACCATAAATACTTCACTACATTCAATATATGATATGTAAGTGAGATACCATAAAATATTTATGTATACTTGAACTATGTAAGTTATAATTTATATATATAGTATATATATATATATATATATATATATATATATATATATATATATGTATATATATATATATATATATATATATTCATATATTCATATATATATATATATATATATATATATATATATATATATATATATATATATATATATGTATATATAATGTATATATACATATATATATATATGGATATAAATATATATATACATATTATATATATACATATAATATATATATTATATATACACATATACATTTATATATCTATACATATATACTTTTATATTTATCTATACATACAATAAAAGTAATTATATACAAAAGACTATTAATTACAGCAAAAAAAAAATTGTGAAGTTAGTACATATTAAAAATTTGTATCATTATCCTTAACGCTGCCTGTTATATTTCTTTACCATAGGTATGACTTCCAGAATAATCCTATCATACTCTCAGTAAAATATTTGGAATAATTTTGTTTTATTTTCTACTAATATAATTTTTCATTTTACTAGCCAAGTTGAAACTGTCAGAGGTGCCCAACTATGATTTGAATGTAAAGTATGGAGGGTTTTATTTATCAACAAACATACAGAATTTCATTAATTTAGAAACAAGCGTACAGTATCAATGATAGGTATCTGTAATATCTAGTAATAATAAGACATATTTTGACACAGCGACAACGATCATCAAATACTTAAGGAACTATTGTAACTTTTAAGTCATGCTGCATATACTTCCAAAAGTCAAATTCTTTTTCGTTTAAGTCAAGCAGTCTACTATTTTGGGAAAAGCAATCTCTCGACTTTCGCAATCTAACGCTTTGAAAAAGAGGGGCTGCCAAAGAATCTGCACCTTTTAGTGCAGACTTAACAGTTCCCCCTTGGCTTGAACCCGACAACTGTGCCACACAATCTTTAAGAGAAAAAACAAGGGGAAGAGAAATAAGATAGAATAGTGTGCCCGAAAGTGCCCGAGAGTACTCTAAAGCAAGAAAACTCCAAACCCAAGACATTGGAAAGCCATGGTACAGAAGCTATGGCACTACCCAAGACAAGTGAACAATGGTTTGGTTTTGGAATTTCCTCCTAGAAGAGCTGCTTACCATAGCTAAAGAGTTTCTTCTATCCTTACCAAGAGGAAAGTGGCCACTGAACAATTACAGTGCAGTAGTTAACCCCTTGAGAGAAGAAGAATTGTTTGGTAATCTCAATGTTTTCAAGTGCACGAGGACAGAGGAGAATATGTAAAGAATAGGCTAGATTATTCGGTGTATGTATAGGCAAAGGGGAAATGAACCGTAACCAGAGAGAGGGATCCAATGTATTACTGACTAGCCAGTCATAGGACCCCATAACTCTCTAGCAGTAGTATCTCAACGGGTGGCTGGTGCCCTGGCCAACCTACTACCTACTAAGAGCTCCCAAATTGTCTATTTTACGTCAATTAGCATGAAAAAGTTCTTTGTTTGTATTTGTTGGAGAAATGGATTTGATTTGGACTGTACAGCCCAGAGCTATGGCCTGCAAGGTCATTCAGTGCAGAAGGGCATCTGTGGTAAGACCTTAGATTTACATTATGAAGGAAGATGTAGAATATGTTGGACAGCAAGAAGGAAGCAAGGAAGAAGGTAAAATGGAAGATTATTATAAAGCTTGTGCAGCTAGGAGTCAGAGGAACAATGCAAAGACCCTTCAGTAATGCCTACAGTGAACTACGTGAGGTGTACTCACGGCTGATGTTACTCCATTATTCGAATATAGTTCTAGTAGACCTATCCCCGCCAATTACAGCTCAATATCTGCAACTTTCGTTGAATGTAAAGTTACTGAACGTCAGTTGGCAAAATGTCTGAATGCATTATCTATTCGCGATTTTGAAGTTAGGGTTTTGCAAGGGCCTTAGGATTTATGTGTTGTTCTTACAATATCCAGTGTTGAATAGATTCTGGTCATGAAATTCGTATGGTAAATCTTGACAATAATAGTAATGAGTATGTTTTCAAACTTAAAACAGATGGCCATTAGCAAAACCTTTCTCAGTACCATTACTTAAAGTTAACTAAATAATTGCATTATAGACACCAAAGTGACAATGGGAATGTAATCTCTGTTGTCTCCCACTGTAACGTTCTTGGCCCTTTACCTGTTATACAAGAAACACATATGTGGTTTACCCTTGAAAACTAGCTCCTTGCTTAGGGGATGATACCAACCTCTTCGATTTGATCCCATCTCCTGAGCGTAGGCTTATGGCTGACTAATCTTTTATTTGACACCTATAGCTGAAACCAGTGCATAATCAACATATTTATGCGGGAAGAATTGTCTAACAAAATTCAAAGTATGATTGTAAGTGGGTGTATGTCTACATACCCTCCCCACAACGATCTTTTAATTGATAACGTTCCTTTGACTACGTAAAGGTTGTTTAAAATTCTAGGCGTCATCCATCATTCATAATTCTCATTAAAGAAACATTTCTATTCTCATCTTTCCTAATTGCAAATAAAACTGGCATACAGTATTGAATTTTTAAAGAGCTTATCTTTGGAACCAATCTTTTAAAACTAAATGGCTTGGTTCTTTTATCCTGGAATGTTTTGAATATCCTTCTCCTGGTCTTTAGCTGTTGTCTCTCATCTCACATTGTTGGACAAAACCTTGAAGTTTATTCCTTATCACTGGTGTGGATAAAAGTGTCTAGGACATTAAACCATTCAGATAATTAAACATTCTGTATAAGATTATTCATAAGTGGATCTTAAGAGTCAATGCCATCCACCATGCAGTACTAAGTATTTAATTGATTCTAATACCCTTACCTTTTTATTGGTAAGGCTCATTAACATAATGTGTCCCTAATTTATTCAGGCTGTGAGCAAATTTTGGAACGATGTTGACACTCACCATGGAACTCAAAGTTCAAACTTGGTGCAAACGCTTTTTGTTGAGCAACTGGTATAAGGTCTCAGTGAATTCATAGTTAGTCAACTTGAACATTTTACATCGTTAATCATATTTACTCCTCATATTTGCATCATTTCTCTTTTACAGCTTATTCCTTACTTAACTGTACATTTCTTTCAGAATCAGGCTGCCTTGTCGTGGTCCTTGAGCTTGTAGCATTCTCGGTTTCCTTCTATAATAAAAATAATATTAATAATAATAATTATTTCAAAACCTTATTGGCTAGAATGACACGAAAGTAGTTTGGACTACAGAGTAACAAAGTAAGTGCAAATAGTATACTATTGGATGGATTTATAAGTAAAATTTAGGCGTCAGATCTTATGTTCTATTACTTTTTCTGTCCATTCCCCAGGTTTATATGTATGCAGGTTTCTGGGTGCTTTATCACATAGAGCCCCATAAATTATACGATACCTAGAGCCCCATAAATCTTAGATTGTTAATTCTCTGTTTGCTTCTAAAGCAATTTTAAAACTTGAAAATAATACCAAAGCTTCTCAAAAGCCTTTACTACTATTAAGTTCCATGAGGATCTCTTTGATTGCATCAAATCTATAAAACAATTCATGAATTGTGTCTAAATTTTCCAAATGAAGAATTTTCAAGTTTTTAGTTGGATCTAGTGATGAACCAGAACCACAGTAGTGTCACCCTTGTCCTTGATATAACACAGGTTTCGTGCCAGTAACAATGAATCGTCTAAGGATTCTGGTGTTTGAGTCATGCTCAAGTTCGATAGTTTCCTCTAGTGTCTGCAAACTCACCATTCTTGTAAGTTAGAGATGGGTTGTTTGGGGAGTATACAGGTCTACCTGTTGAGTGATCAACAGCCATTGCCTGGCCCCCCTTGATACTAGCTTGTGTGGAGAGGGGGCTTGGGCGCTGATATGTATATATGGTTAGTCTCTGCGGCAATATCATTGTCCCTTGCCTCTGTCATTCATGAGCTGCCTTTCCACCTTTAAAACCATATCCAGAGAAGCATTAGCGAGTAATCCTTTTCATTGTCGAGGTCGTCAACACAATTTTCCTTATTTGAACAAGCAGAAGTCATCAATAGTGTCATTATTACGAAATGGAAAAAAATATGTTTAAGGGAAAGAAAACATCAAGACTGTCTGAAATCCTAAAGAAAATCCCATTAACCTTTCATGGAATCGATTCCTCTACCAATGACACCTGCAAAAGCTGACTCCCAAATGTCCATTCCATACCCTTTGCCGAAGGGATGGTACCACTATAATTAAAGTGGCTCAAGTGTAAGCCGAACCCACTTGATGGGGACTTTCGAGTATATCAAAAATACAAGAATCCTCTCTTTAATCCTAGTGGCAGGCAAACATAACAGAATGCCAAGAGTCCTATTTCTATGAAAACGGCCCACCAATCGAATCCGTGGGCCAAATATCAACACCAGAATAGTTTCCCTTGCAAGTATGGGAATACTGACACTCCTATGGCCAAAACATAATCGGGTAATTGGCAAGACCACCACAGCTCCCATAATTCATTTCGAAAAAAAAAAAAAAAAAAAAAAAAAAAAAAAAAAAAAAAAAAAAAAAAAAAAAAAAAAAACAATCCCAGCAAAGTTATCCCCTCCCAAAATCTTATACAGTGAAAACGGGAAGAGTTTTGACAGAAACATTGGAGACAGCTGATAAAACATGAAGGAAGTTGAAGTAATAATAATCAATAGAAACAGTATGAAAGAAATTTAGTCAAAAAGAGGGAAAAAAATTTACTCCCCAGTTCAAGAGTCCTCTTTCCCCATCAATAGGCTTCAACGCGGAAATTATATTCTGTATTGAAGCTAAATAACAACATGAAAGCCTTCTTTCGTTAAGAGGGTAGTATACTAATGGAGAATATGATCTAAGATTTTGATGGTCATTGTTTGAAACTTTTTAAAACAATGCTTGGGGCACATTGTGTACTAGAAGATCAACTTGGTGAAATAAGTTTCAACTGGTAAATAAGTCAAGAACTATTCAAAGGACTTCATTGATTACCTTTATTTCCCGGACACGGGCCAAAGTCCTGACAAGACAAACTTAGCCTCTTTTAACAGGTACTGGAAAACATAGGAAGATTTGTCATTAACAACCATGGATGGGGGGATTACCGGATAAAAGTAAACTACAAAAGAATTTCAAATTTCCCTACCGAAAAAGATTTTTTTTTTTTTCATAAACAGAATGTGATACAGAACTTTGATTATGTAAATATACTAAAATAAGACATCTAATCCACTAACTTTCTGAGATAAATTGAATAGTTTCAATCCGAATACACATATTACTTTCTAAGGCACCATATAATTACAACAACAACAAATATATATTGACGTTTGCAGTCCTCTACATTGACGTTCTGTGATATCTGGATACTGAAGATCTTAACAATACATAAAAATCAGTCACGTGCGAATTGTCTTCCACAAAAAAAGTGGGATAATGTAATTTCCTATTACATAATACTATTAATAATACTACATATGATGCATAAAAGCAAACAATGAGGATATTATCAGAAGTACATTATAAGTTATAAATGCATAAGCCGTTTAACAGTGTACATTTACATTAAATTAATACACCTTTTAATGACTACACAGGTTAACTCATTGCAGAGAAAACAAAAAAGGTAAAGTGACAAAACCACACAGACTATTAATGATTCAACAAGACTGGTAAATGATGATAGATTACCATGTAACACACTTTAAACATTAATTAAAACAATATCGGTCACTCATTACCTATGTTTTTCAATCTTAAATTATGCATTTCACGAGGAGGTAGCAACAAGCTTTGGTCGAAAATATCACCAAAGAAAAAATACAGACATTTGGGCTGGTTATATCTGGATGTGGAAACATGAGATACAAGAAAAGCAGATCTGGTTCCACAAATAGGTTAAGAATCTCTCTGTATAGTCTAAATATGGCGAAGTAAAAAGGCGGCACCAGACTATTGATTGAAATTACAAATTGTTCTTATCTATTTCAGACTCTAAAGGTTGTATATAGAATCGGTTGCTACGCTTGTGCTTCTTAAGGCAAAATATGTATGGGAGGTGTACATATTAACAGTAATTACTTACTTGAACCTGCACTATTGAATTTTCATGAACTCTGCTCTCACCCGAATGGTAATTAGAAGTTGTTGCCACGACATTTATCCGCATATTCCTTAAAAGTTAGGTCAAGTTGTATAAGCTAAGAAAAAACTGTGACGCAAGAAAGTGACTTTTATGCTACTTCGAAAGTCATTAGGAATTGGTGGTGGTTTTTTATTTTTTCTATATAAGCCTCCATTCGTCTTCAGATAAAATCTAGTAAATGTACCAGGTTATATGAAATCAAGGAACTTATACAATTTGGATTAAAATGTTAATATGTACTAACCATTATGATTAATTCATGTTCAAGATCCTACCTATGAACATAAGAGGGGTTCTTCCGTGGAGATTGAAATTATAATGGTGTTTTTCATTGTCACAGAATTTGCTTAAATATTGGTATGTATTGCAAGAATAAACATCGAAAAAAAATAATATTGAGGAATCCAAAATATTCTCCATTGAATTCTCTCTCTCTCTCTCTCTCTCTCTCTCTCTCTCTCTCTCTCTCTCTCTCTCTCTCTCTCTCTCTCTCTCTCTCTCTCAGTTGTATGCATTATCAAAAAAAAAAAAAAAAAAAAAAAAACAATTGTCAAACAGCTTCTCAGAATGTTTACACTCCGAAATACTTCAACCAAAACATAAATTGCTAATGAAAACCAAAATCTATATAACCGAATATTACTCTCTAACTTGTGAAAACTAAGTAAAACATATATTCATTCAATATAAGGAAAAAAATTATACATTCAACTTCCTAACAGTGTTACGAACTCCTATAAATATGAAATATAGATTTAAATTTCAGTTTCCCACGGACGTATTCGCAACCTCAAATATTGAACTAATAAACCAGTCGGGAGAAAAACAGATGAACTGGAAATTGGCATCATGAGTAAATCAAATTCAATCTTAAGGAAAAAGGGTCATCATTCAGTGAAATGAATCCAATGGTGTACAAAACACAGACACTTTCGAGAGTGGTTCTAAAGGTTGTGGGGGTAATAATAAGAGTAGGACGGTGGAGCACCTAAAT
>NC_090725.1:241213290-241218290 GCF_036898095.1 Palaemon carinicauda | reverse complement strand
AAAAAAAACGTGAATTTCTCTGAAATTTCAAATATTATCGTTGGGTTTCTGTAATTTGTATTTATATACATTTCCCTTAACAATTAATATATATATATATATATATATATATATATATATATATATATATATATACATACATATATATATATATATATATATATATATATATATATATATATATATATATATATACATACATATATATATATATATATATATATATATATATATATATATATATATATATATATATATATAAGAGAGAGAGAGAGAGAGAGAGAGAGAGAGAGAGAGAGAGAGAGAGAGAGAGAGAGAGAGAGAGAGAGAATATGCTTGTTTTCATGATTACCAGTTCTTTCTCACAACCAGCCCTCTAGTATCTTGTAAACTTACCCCGTGATTTCAAAATGATGTCACTCATGTGTTTCAATATATTTTAAAACTTTACTTTTTTCTTTTTAGCTGCATATTAAAGTTGGCGTTTAGGCTCATATCGCTATTACTTCTAATAGCTTCTTACTATCTTCATTGGGTTAGTAAATCTCCATCCCTTTAATCATAACAATATGATGATGATGATCGATGATGATGATATTAATAATAAATTTCGGTCTTTTTGTAACTACGGAGATTGAAAGCCTTTAAGCGCTAGCTTCTCTCTCTCTCTCTCTCCTCTCTCTCTCTCTCTCTCTCTCTCTCTCTCTCTCTCTCTCTCTCATAAGGTTTAGGACACTTGTCATTATTAGAGTTTAAAATATCCCTGTATAAAGAATTTTTTATACGTTTTATCACCATCCTCGAATTCCCCCTTCTCTCCCACTTAACAGTTTATGAATATTCAAAGAACCAAACCTTTCACAATATATTTTTCTTTTTATGTCATAAGAGTGGCTGGTAACAGCTTTCCCCCTGTTTAAACTGCAGAGTTTAGGCTTAATGCACCCTGGTACGGCTGTGTTCGGATAGGCTTCTCGGATTCGAACTTCGACTTCCCTGTCACTGACGTTTTCGTAACTTTTTAGTTAATTTTCGTTGTTTATGCATTGGTGGGAGGGTTGATAAGGGGGGGGAGAGGGGTTGATAAATCACTGATTTGGGAATCTAAGTAAATGGAGATAGACAAATGTAGTTTCATCCATGTGAAAGAAAAATTACTAATAATAATGCATATTTTTGAAGTTGTTCAAGACTTTTTTTAAAGGGGGAATGTCAAACGCTCTACTTGCCAGAAAAATCAAGGTTCAACAAAACACGAGCTCTCTTTCAAAAAGATTGAAGGTGTTTCTTCTAATGTGT
Source organism: Palaemon carinicauda (assembly GCF_036898095.1). Classification (NCBI taxonomy): domain Eukaryota; kingdom Metazoa; phylum Arthropoda; class Malacostraca; order Decapoda; family Palaemonidae; genus Palaemon; species Palaemon carinicauda. The sequence continues at coordinate 241,216,991 of NC_090725.1, read as the reverse complement.
TAGATTCACTTGCTTGAGCGAGCCACACACGATCAAAATTACCAAAACATCGAGCTGAATGCCGATCATCGCAACATACCATCCAGAATACACCTAAGAATTACGTAAAGGACAGAGGCCCAACAACCTGAAACGGAGCTAAAATTAATTTTTCATCTGTTTTAGATGATGATAGATGAAGGACGAAAGCTATAAAGTTCGTTGTGTAATATACAAAAACACACATAATTCATACTTGTTTTATATCATTGTGGAACATTTTCTGCATATAATAAACATAATACACACATATTTATCATATATATATATATATAGATAGATAGATAGATAGATAGATAGGTAGGTAGATAGATAGATAGATAGATAGATATATTCTTCATTATGCGGACTTTTCTTCAGAGAGAGGACAAAGCTTTAGGTATTTCAGCCTGCACTTGACGTTGTTTATGCTAGCGGTTACCATACTCAGCAGTTACTGGGCCCAGTAGTACTTATTTCCGGTGAGGGAAATACTAGCGTCGTATCAAACGTGTTATGAATATACATATAGTACACTCAAATAAAAAGTATCCATATATATATAATATATATATATATATATATATATATATATATATATATATATATATATATATATATATATATATTTCCATACAAAAACACACAAATATATAATGTATATCATCATTATTACTATTGTTATTACTAGCTAAATTACAACCCTAGTTAAAAAAAGCTGGATGTTATAACCTCAAGGACTCAAATATGGAAAATAGCCTAGAGAGGAATGGAAATAGGGAAACACTGAATGGGTACCCTCAATCAAGAGAACTCTAACCCAAGATAGTGGAAAACTATAGTACAAAGGCAATGGAACTATTCAAGACTACAGAACAATGGTTTGACTCTGGAGTATCCTTCTCCCAAAAAAGTTGCTTACCAAAGCTAAAGAGTCTCTTCTACCCTTACTAAGTGGAAAGTAGCCGTTGAACAAATACAATACATTAGTTAACACCTTGAGCGGAGTTGAATTTTTCGGTTATCTTCGTGCTGTCAGGTGTACGAGTAAAGAGGAGAATGTTTAAAGAATAGACCAGACTATTCGGTGTACGTGTAAACAAAGGAAAAATGAGCCGTGATTAGAAAGGGGTCTATTGCAGTACTATCTGGCCAGTCAAAGGACCCAATAATTCTCTAGGGGTAGTATCTCAACGTGGAACTGGTGCCCTTGTGAACTTAATACATTTATAATTACATATAAACACATACATTTTCATACATAATCTCTCTCTCTCTCTCTCTCTCTCTCTCTCTCTCTCTCTCTCTCTCTCTCTCTCTCTCTCTCTCTCTCTCTCTCTCTCTCTCTCTCTCTCTCTCTCATAATATATACATATATATATATATATATATATATATATATATATATATGTGTGTGTGTGTGTGTGTACAAGTACTGTATATACAATATGCATAATTATATGTATACACATATATTCCCATGGTCATATCTATCTATCTAAAGCAGTTTCCATTAAAATGGGTTACTCAATAAAAAAAAATGTCACTGCCCCATATTTATACTTAAATACTGATCAGTAAACAGTATGATCAAGTGAAGCGAATCCCAATAAATATCAGCCCCTTCATGATGACCAGCAGGGTGTCAAATTTATTTATACTCTCTTGGTATGTGCCTTTATTTTATGTAATAGTCGTGACTCATGTTTGGCAAAAGAACAAAAAGACTTTCAAATGATTTATAGATACCTGATCATTATTAATATTATTATTACAAGTTAGACTATAACAGTAGTTGGAAAATCAAGATGCTATAAGCCTAAGGGCTCTGGCAGAGAAAAATAGACCAGTGAAGAAAGGAAACAAGGAAGTAAATAAACTACAATAATAAACAATCACAATAAAATATCGAAAATAGTAACATTAAATTAGATCCTTCACATATAAAGTATAAAAACTTCAATAAAAAACAAGAATATAAATAAGATAGAACAGTATGCCTAAGTGCAATCCCAAGCAAGAGAACTCTTAATCCAAGACGGAAGGCCATGGTACAGAGGATACGGCACTACCCGAGACCAGAGAACAATGGTTTGATTTTGGACTGTACTTCTCCTAGAAGAGTTGTTTACCATAGCTGAAGAGTCTCTTCTACTACACGTATAGTAACAGAAAGAACGAAGTCCAGATGGGGAGGACACCCCTAAAATGGACTGAATAATTAGGAGGCTAAGATTATGTTAAAAGAGTTGAATGGGGAAGTTCGACGAAAGGTTGATGAGCATTCTTTGTACAAACTTGAAGCGATTATAACTATTACTTATCTTGACAACGATTTATCATCAATATATCAGCCAGCAATTATTATGTTTTATGCTATCTGGAGATATCCTTAAGGGAAATCGTAAACCGCTTAACATTATACATTATATACAAACACACGTCTACTTATCTATCTGTTTATCTATAAATATACATATATGTGTATATAAGTAAGAGCTTGTCTGCAAAAAGAAGATCTATAGAATGAAAGAAACAACATATAATCTTATAGGGTGAATATGAATAAGGACAAAAAATCTTATAGTGTGAATATGAAAAGGGACCAAATTCAAAACTAACAATGCAAGTACTTATGTGCAATCCCTTACTATTATGTATACATATAATAAAATTTGTTTACAAATAATTACGGCAATTTGAATTTTGTACATGTTATGATGCACTACCAAAAACAAATCTTTAAGATAAAAATATCTATAATTTGCAGACTATTTACATGATTGAAAATACAATCGAACTCATAAATATTATGCTTATTAACAAGACAGATCAATACTCTCAAGTTTCATGGTTTTAGCAGAATTCTTATTGAGATGGAAAATATCTATCAATATCAATAAGACAAAATCGAGGTATAATAACCGAACCTTTGAAAGGAATCCAACGCCTAGAGCTACTGAATTAACAAAGCGTAAAATAGAGGGGAAGGGGGAGAGGGGGTTAATATGGTTCTTTAGAACAACAGTTCCCTATCATTGTCTTTATTTGCTGCCAATTTAAAAGCTACTTCTTTGAAAATGAAGATGTTATTCAATTATCGATGAAAAGTAAGATTAGGAGAAAATATGAGAGAGAACTATTCATGAAATTGAACTTAAAACCCGGCATGAGTATAATAGAAAAATGCCTAGGAAATGTAACAACAATACATGTAATAAGAAAAGAAATTAGGATAAATTCTATCACATCAGCAAATAGATATGTAAAAAATTATATAAAAGAGTAATTCATAAAGAAAAAAAAAACGTAAACATTCGAGAGAGCTCGAGAGCCACCATTGATCGGTGCCACAGTGGGTCCAGCGTTTCCAGGAAAGGTGCCTAAGGGGAGTGGGGTTGACAGGGGTAATATACACCGGGCTAGGAGCCTGGAACAGGGATTCCATAGGCAAGAGGGAAGCTATATTGCATCAGACAAAATTCCTAGCTGCCGCAGCGCATGGATTCTATAATTGAGGCTCTGGAAAGAAAATAATTGCTAATGAAGGATTATTTGATCAGCAGCAGTCTAACGAATGATCACATGTTATATTAGCACGAAAATTCCCTCTTATTTTGTATTAATACATTGATACACTAATACACAAAATGGCATATAACATACACAGTGCTCATAATTTT
>NC_090725.1:241200790-241210790 GCF_036898095.1 Palaemon carinicauda | reverse complement strand
TGGTCTCACATTCGAGGCCCCATATATATATATATATATATATATATATATATATATATATATATATATATATATATATAAAACTCGATTCCGACTTTCCTTATTACTCACATAACCTATACATACTGTATCTCTCTTATCAGGTCATGTTGAGGATGGAGAGCTGTCACTACTGTAGCCTGTTGCTACCTTGTTCATCATTACAATCCTCATTAACTTTACGAATGAAATGTATTTGTATATATATATATATATATATATATATATATATATATATATATATGTGTGTGTGTGTGTGTGTATATATATATATACACACACACACACACATATATATATATATATATATATATATATATATATATATATATATATATATATATATATATCATCTCGTTCTCAGAGTTGCTGATTTTCTGCAAAGTAAATGTGGTTAGTTTCAGTATGGTAGTGTAACAGGGTTACTTAAGAACTTATTATTATTTGATAGTTTTCGATCATTCATCTTAAAACTCATTACAAATTAAGGTTACCATTGTGGTAAGATTTTATGTTCGAATTCAATTGAATTGAGTTATAGACGCAATTGAAGTGCCTCAAATTATTCGCCAATTACACTTTCTGAGTTTTTAGCTCCAGTTCATGCTTATTGATCTAACAATACTTGATCCAGCAACAATAATATATATCATCAATAATGTCTGGAGGTAATACCGAAGTCTTTAGGTCGCCATAATAGCAATTACATCGATCGGGTACCACAACAATCAGATAATGTGACTCAACAACGCTTTTTCTTGGTTCGAGTATAGAATACTGTTGGTTTCTCAAGAAACAGACGCGACTTTGTTTACGGCCGACTGTCTCATGAATTACTGACAAACTCATGCATTACACTGTTGGGTAGGGAAGGGAGTATCTTATGGAAAGTTCCTGGTGCCAGGCAGGGAGTGATACCATTGCATAAATACAAGTTCTTTGTGTTCCGAATCTAGGTAGTTTGACATGTGCGTGAGTATACACCAAGGTCTGCTATTAACCTGTAGATCCGTGTTATGGCGATTATAGATATCTGGCTACATGGCATTTTAACATGGGCGGCCGTGATGTAGTTCTTCGAAAATTACATGATTCAATATTTTGTCGATGACTCATTATTTTGGAATGAGAATATTTTTTTCTAAACATCTGTACATTATATAGCAGCTGTCGGCTTACCTTGCTTATGACTAAGTAATGCTAATACCCAGAACTTTTCGGAATCCATTAATGAAGTAAAATTTGCGATTGCACAAAGGTAATAAAACAGAAACAACAAAAACAACAACAACAACAAAATAATAATAATAATAATAATAATAAACTATATTAAACACTAATGTTAAAATAACAAACTTTTTCCAAGAACGATCATTTAACTGTTGCTAATGCAAGCACAATTAACAATTACTAAAAAATACACAAATCTTTATGAATTTGGGTGAGAAGACCCACATTCTCTAAAGAAATTTTAATATGCAAGACAAAGAAAGCCACCTAGCCGTATATATCCGGCAACCAGTCCCTAAAAATAAGGGCATTACGTCTACTTGAAAGCATCAAATCTATTCAATGTACTCTGCGCAAGTCTGCAGACAGATACTTCGGCAGTGGAAGTTTTCTGTCCAAGTGGTTCGTCCTGGATTCATCAGCCATAACTAAGTATCTAGCAGTGACTGCAGTCATGTTTTCTTTATGACCACATATGGATGAAAAATACTACCTAAAATAAACTTGATTTGGTATATAATATACAAAATTCCCAAAAATACGTTTTGATATACCGACAAAAACAATAGATCATTAATGATCGTTAGTCTATCTTCTGTAAAACTGCGCATTTTCTTATTAGAGATTTTGAATAAAAAAAAATACGATCATGGAAAATATAATTTTTTTGGTTTCGGTCGAGTGCTTCATATGTGCTTTGGATCCTTTTCATTAAACAATAAATTTTTCGAGTTTCCCTTCTCCCCGAAACATTATAGTCCAAAATAAACCCAGGAAAATGCTGAAGCAATACGTAAGGAATCATTTCCAAATACCAAATTCGTAAATGGATATACATATGCATTAATATATACAGTATATATAGTCTTCTAATTATTCAGCACGTCTCTACAGGCGACGTTAACTATGGGGTCGTCATATCCATCGAGTTTGAGGTTCATCTCTTGCGTATGATATAATTTTTTTTTGTCTCCAGTAGAATATTTAAAAGCGAGTTACATAATTGGTTGCGAAGAGACTTGTTATATCTTTAGATATTGTTGAGAAATTTTCCTTGATAGAAATAATGACAATGGTGGATTTGAATGAAAGATAAAAGGTTTAAGCATACCAAAATGAACACTTTGCTTGGTCTATTATTATTATTATTATTATTATTATTATTATTATTATTATTATTATTATTATTATTATTACTAGCAGTACGATTTAAGCAAAAGGGCTCCAACACGGAACATAGCCAAGTGAGGAAAGGAAAGAAGGCAACAGATAGAATAGTATGCCTGAATATACCCTCAGCCAAGAGAACTCTAACCCTTACTCTTAACCCAAGCCACCCGTTGAGATACTTCCGCTAGAGAGCTATGGGGTCCTTTGACTTGCCAGGCCCAGACAGTACTAAATTGGACCCTTCTCTCTCGTTACGGTTCATTTTCCCTACACACACACACACACACACACACACACACACACACACACACACACACACACACACACACACACACACCGAATAGTCTGGCCTATGCTTTACAGATTCTCCTCTGTACTCATACACCTGACAACACTGGGATTACCAAAAAAATTCTTCTTCACCAAAGGGGATAACTACTGTAATTCTTCAGTGGCCACTTTCCTCTCGGTAAGGATAGAAGAGACTCTTTAGCTATGGTAAGGAGCTCTTCTGGGAGGAGGACACTCCAAAACCATTGTTCTCTAGTCTTGGGTAGTGTCATAGCCTCTGTACCATGGTCTTCCACTGTTTGGGTTAGTGTTCTCTTGCTTGAGGGTACACTCGGGCACAGTATTCTATCTTATTTCTCTTCCTCTTGTTAGTTAAAGTTTTTATAGTTTATATAGGAAATATTTTAATGTAACTTTTTAAAATATTTCATTTTTCCTTCTTTCCTATCCTCATTGGGCTATTTTCCTTGTTGGAATCTCTGGGCTTATCGATACTGCTTTTCCAAATTGAGTTGTAGCTTAGCAAGTAATAACAACAATAAAAATAAAAATAATGATAATAATAACAACAACAACAACAACAATAATAATAATAATAATAATAATAATAATAATAATAATAATAATAATAATAATAATAATAGTGGAAGACCATGGTATAGAGACTATGGCACTACCCAAGAAAAAGGCCAATGGTTTGATTTTGGAGTATCCTTCTCCTAAAAGAGCTGCTTACATAGCTAAATTCTCTCTTCTACACTTACCAAGAGGAAGGTAATCACTGAACAATTAAAGTACTATAGTTATCCCCTTGAGTGAATAAGATTTTATCGGTTATTTTAGTGTTGTCAGATGTATGAGGAAAGAGGAGACAGTAAAAAAATAGACCAGATTATTCATTGTATGTGTAGGCAAAGGAAAAATCACCCGTATCCAGAGAAGGATCCAATAGTACTATTAGGTCAGTTAAAAGGACCCAGCAATTCTCTAGCGGTAGTAAAAGAACTGAAAAGTTGAGAATTGTGGTTATACGTAAAAATTGTGTAATGATAATCATAGGCAAAGTAATAGATCATTATCAATAGCATTATCACTAGCTAGGCTACAACTCTAGTTCGAAAAGCAGGATACTATAAGCCCAAGGTCTCCAACAGGAAAAATAGCCCAGCGAGGGAAGGAAATAGGAAAACAAAATTGTGTGCCCGAGTATAACATCAATCACGGTCTACTCTAGGTATATAAAGTAGCTCAACCGTGCCCTCAACCAAGAGAACTCAAACCCAAGACAGTGGGAGACCATGATACAGACGCTATGGCACTACCCAGCTCTTGTTTTTCACCGAGGAAGAAAATTAAGTTGGTGATAGGATAGTATATTTCAAAAGCGTTAGGCGGGGGAAAGAGAATGGCCTATAAAAGCGATGTGCGCGTGCATAAGGACGAGGATGGACGGGGAGGTTGATAAACGGCACTGAACTTCCTGTGTATGAAAGCGTTGACTTAGAAATTTTCGGCAACGAGGGTCCATCCACGTGCAGAAGTTAGAAGACGAATGTGGCATCCATCGTTTTCCTCTGGTGTAATACTTTACTGAACAAATGTCTAAATAAAAGTATACTTGATGTAAAGAGGAGAAAAGATGAATTCACATCAGCTTAAAACTGAAATTTATTACATCAATTCTAAGCATACTGAATTAAACTAACTCTCTCTCTCTCTCTCTCTCTCTCTCTCTCTCTCTCTCTCTCTCTCTCTCTCTCTCTCTCTCTCTCTCTCTCTCTCTCTCTCTCTCTCTCTCACATACGAAAACACACAAGTCTACGACTTTATAAATGTATATATACAATACAGAGAATAAGGCATGTTTTGTCTTGATTTCAAATTATCCGTATATATGAGTCAGCCACATAATCAAGTTCCTGAAATGTACTTGGTAACACGGCTTCACATGTGTTACACAGGTGTCCAAGAGGAGAACACCTGTTTTTCTATTGGTTATCACACATCAGGGTGAATATTATTCTCAGAATAACATGACAAAATAACGTAACATCTGTAGTTACTCACCCTGTGATTATTCGTTTATTACTCATCGTCTGGACTCTATCTCTTAATCACAGCCTGTTTTCCTAGTTCCTTAATTCTTTTAGTTCTCTAATCCATCTTTTGCTTTAAGATTACGGATGTGCCTATTATTGAACAAGTGTCACATTAGCATCAATAAAATAATAATAATAATAATAATAATAATAATAATAATCATAATAATAATAATAATAACAATAATAGACACCAAGCGGATATATACTTATCAGAACGACCCTTGATTACTACGGATTTTCGGATTTAATCGATAAAATCGATTTAAAACATGCCGGCGGAGGCGTTCACATCAATCAACGGAACGCTGATGATTATATATATATATATATATATATATATATATATATATATATATATATATATATATATATATATATGGATCTATAAAAAAGAATCTTCGTGTTCGGAGCATTGAACTTAACATGATGTATCATTATTGATTAGAAACCTCTCTCTCTCTCTCTCTCTCTCTCTCTCTCTCTCTCTCTCTCTCTCTCTCTCTCTCTCTCTCTCTCTCTCTCTCTCTCTCTCTCCTGCATCTATATATATATATATATATATATATATATATATATATATATATATATATATATATATATAATATATAATATACATATATATATAGAGAGAGAGAGAGAGAGAGAGAGAGAGAGAGAGAGAGAGAGAGAGAGAGAGAGAGAGAGAGAGAGAGAGAGAGAGAGCAACTAATAGATACCTACCAAAAACCACATTCCATAATGCCAATGTTACATTAACGTAATAAACTAGCAAAAAACTTAGAAACCCCTTTCTTAAAATATTTAATAAATATCCTAAATAGTAAATTGTTAAAGAATTCGTATGAAACTTCTATAAAAAAAAATATTATTTGCTAAATCGATACATACGATTCTGAAATATTAACGATATATATATATATATATATATATATATATATATATATATACATATATATATATATATATATATATATATATATATATATATATATATATATATATAAAGGTATATCGATCTGAGTCACGGGTTAAGAGTATTTCCAATCTCATTCGAGTGAATTGTACGGAATGTTTCAATGAGATAATGTCATTATGATGAAGTGACTAATTTCTTTATAACTGACTCACACATTGAGATGTTAAGCTGGGGATATTTTTAGATCCGCATCACACGGCTCTGACTAACAACACTAACAATATCTGATGTATAGAGATTTGGTGTATTTATTTACTTATTTTCTTTTAATACTTTCAATTGTAACATCTACGTCATATGAACATTAAACAGCTTCAAAAGTAATTTTCTATTTATCGCATCTCCGTACCTAGCAACATTTCTTATAGAACCATTACTGGAAGAAAAGCTAAAGTAGTGCACGTCGTCTCTTTGCGACCAAAGATCAACACTTTTATAGGAAACATGGAGAAGAAAGGCACTTGTCTAATACAATTCCCCAACTTACGACAAAAATAAAATCGACAAAGGAAGCATGATTAACCAACCATAGTATCTTTATATCGTGAATAATCTTGATTAAATAACCGTAGTAACTTTATATCGTGAATAATCTTGATACGTTATATCCTAAGAACTTTTTTTATTTAATAACATGTAATTAGCATTCTTACAAACAAGATAAGCTTCCTATAGAATGTATGCTATCGTAATCTAAACAAATCTATAGAAATCTGGCTGAACATCAGAAAAAATACAGTTTAAAACTCTATGGATAATTCCAAAATAGGAGATGTTAAAAAGATAATGGTAATAAAATTATTGCCATTGAAAAAGACACGAGTACCCATTCGTGATTTTTCTTCTTGTGATTTCAGGCCAAAAATAAGGACAATGAAAGGATTTCATTTGTTTAAACAGAAAGAATTGTTCATGCACATAACAGGTATTTTCAATTCCTAAAGACCAGTAATGTAAATTCAATTATAACAAAATTTACACAATGCATTTCATAATTAAAGAAATTCAATTGTTGTTTTAGAAATGGATGGTACGGTTCAGTTGGTAGTCACAACGGTGAGCAACCTTTTAGTACCTTCATTAGTGCTACAGCCTAAAGAAAAGCCTTCTCACCAGACCGCCCCCCCCCCCCACCCACCCACAAAAAATAAAAAAAATAAATAAAAAAATTAGAGAGATAATAAAGTGACAGCGCCTTCAAGGGCAATCATACTTATGATCCTTTTATACTGAAGCTGAGGTGTCAGTCGGGGAATGTATCGGGCAACCTCTTTCCTTCATTCTTTCTAATTGTAAAGCCTTGGCCGCCAAATTATAGATATGCAAGACTATTTTTACACTTATACTGACTCTTTGGCACAAACTCAGGCAAGATATTCAAAGATGTCAGAATATTTGCCTCTGTGACACTGCCTTTAAATTTTCGGCGGTAGAGAATCCTCAAGTTAACTCAGACTCATAAAAGACTTATCTTAAAAAGCTTAAGACTTCAAGTGTCTAAAATATTAAAAGATACAAATTGGTGCCCAAAATAATTTTTTTGTCAGGAATATTTTTTCCCCTTCTACTAAATTGGGCTGCACATGGTGATGAGGTAAGAGAGTTATTTAACTTTACCGTAAAGAGTAGTTTGTACGCATTTAACAGTGTAAACGTTAAAATAATTCATTTTGTTATCTTTCTTATAGTTATAAACCTTAAGTTTGGAATAATTGTTAACATTTTGTATACAGGGATAGCATTTTGCTAATCCGGTTCTGTCACATGGGCAGGGCCTATTTCTCAAAATGACTATTTTTATTTTAGATTCAATCAAATCATTCAAAGACAACGTTGTTCCTAAAATACGTTATCTTATCTAACTTTCCTAAAGTAAGTGATATTTCCAAGGCATTCATTTAATTTGCTTTACAGTCAGTAAGGAAAGGTTCAACAAACGCTTTTGTCTTCTATTCTTCCTGAAATTACCAATATGAGCGACTTCAAGATTTTCATTCATAATGATTCCTTTGTGGTAACTCGGTAGGCAAGATTAAAAAAAAAAAAAAAAGATTAGTATCCAATTCATGTATATATATATATATATATATATATATATATTATATATATATATTATATATATATATATATATATATATATATATATAATATATAATATATATATGTATATATACATGTATAAACATATACATACATATACATATATTCATATATAAACATACATATATATACATGTAAATACATATACATATATTCATGTATAAACATACATATATATATATATACATGTAAATACATATACATATATATACCTGTATACATATATACACATATACATAAATTTATACATACATATATATACATATATATGTACCGTCGATTTGGTCCTTGTATTTTCTTTCAAAATATATTTCTTTTACGTCGTCAAGAAATTAGAAGAACATTTCATTTGTAGACTAAATAGTGTTATTTCATAGTTTTAACCTAATTCGCATTTCTGTCTTTGTGTAACTTGACTGGGTCTTGAGTATTAGCAAGCGTTTTTCGCTATTCGTTTAGGTAAACGTAGAACGTTTCCATTCATTAACACAGAGAGTGTAACTGTCCAAATTCCCTTCAGCCATACAACTATCATTAAATAATTGTAAAAAATATGTAAAAAAAAAAAAAAACATTATATACCAAAAATGTATATATACAATTCAGCAAAACCCAGAAATTACAAGAAAAATCACAATGCAACAATATCCTGGATCCTTCAACAGCTTAGAAAGCTTTTCTTTAATTTTTTTCTTTACTTAATTTACTTTAGGACTGCTTTTCTGGTCCTATACAGCAAGGGAATCCTACACTTTACGAGACCCCCTCTGTTATTTTATCATTTTAGTTCGAAAGCATTCAACATTGCAAACAACATACTGGTCGTTTATTGTTAAATCCACACTATTGAAGCACTTAGAGAACAAGAAAGTTTTCAGTTTCCTCTTGAAAGCCTTAATATCTTCAATATTTCGGATGCCTAGTGGGAGCTTATTTTATAGTCTTGGGGCCAAATATTTGAAAGCTCTAAAGCCTACAGTATACATCTAGGTTCCAATAATATGAAACCATCTGTAACTATTCTCGTGTCAACACGATTTGTTGGCAGCACAATAGGTAGCAATTCTCTTGAATATGTTGGACATACAGTTTGATAACTTGATGGGTTATTGTACATATTTTAAACTCCATTCTCGCTTTCATGGGCAGCCAGTGTAAATCAGTAAGTGTAGGAATGATCCTTTCTCGGGCTGGGACACCTTTATCGTAAGGAATAAGATCTTAGAATACATACCAAACAACATCCACGTTCCCTTAATCCCCATTTTTTCTAGCATTTTCATCAGAGTAAAGGTCTTCATTATCTTCCAATGGATCTTTTTATAATCATCATTCACAACAAAATATCCACTCAAACACATACATTTACATCACTATATATATATATATATATATATATATATATATATTATATATATATTATATATATATATATATATATATATATATATATATATATATATATATATATATATATACATATACTGTATATATATACACACACAGCTTGGTAGTTGTTTTCAGCCTGAAATAGTATTTTCACACGAATATCAACAAGTACTTATACAATTTCTCTACACATGCACATCAACACTAAAACACACACACACACACACAAACATACATATATATATATATATATATATATATATATATATATACTATATAAATATATATATATATCATATTCATATTCATATATATATATATATATATATATATATATATATATATATATATTTATACGTATATATTATATTCATATATATACATATATATATATATGTGTGTGTGTGTGTATGTGTATAGACACACTCACCCATAACACTAATACAACTAACCCATAAGCATAAAAAAGCATAAATAAGCCTATTTCACTAAGTGGGCCTATCCTTTCGTGATCTTGAAAGGGATAGGTACATACAAGACTTTGGATACATATATGAACTGTTACTATACAATCTCCAAAATTACATATGATTTGTTACTAGTAATGTATTCTTTGGATTTATTGCCCCATAAATTAGCCATATGGTCTGATATCCCAACATAATAGATGGTCCATTCGTCTATAGAATGCGTGCATCGACAT
>NC_090725.1:241195790-241198290 GCF_036898095.1 Palaemon carinicauda | reverse complement strand
AAAGTGTGAATGCATAAATAGACTATATGCCTTCATTTACTGTTGTTAGAAAAGAAGAACATCTTCGCTGTTGTTATACAAATAGGACAGGTCGCCATAATTTTATGAGCACCTTTATAAATTACTCATATGAGCATATACTTTGTATAAGCCATATTTATCTGTAGATATTCGAAAACATGTAACTTATAAGACGAAATACAACAAAAATGGTTGAAAAAATACCGGTCACTACACCTTGTATTTATTATATATATATATATATATATATATATATATATATATATATATATATATATATATATATATATATTTATTTATTTATATATAAAACCACAATGCATTCAACCAAAGTTAAAAAGTAATTGAAATATATATCTATGCCAATATTTTATTGTCATTTCATTCCAGAATTAACAGTTAGGTCATAATCCGAAAGATTATTTCATTTATATTAAAATTTCATCATCTCAAAAACAGGGTAAACGGTAGTTGTGTGGTCGATTGAGGCCCTTCGTCGAAATCAATAACATACAGGTTCTCTGTTTTTTAAAGGGCTATGGTTCTTTGTAATGTTACCTAACCTTTCTAAAGGAGATAATGAATAAGGCCTCTCCTTTTATGTCAAATTTAAAACCGAGATAAAGGTGGCGTCATTCTCGATTGTGAGGAAAACCTTGCGATGCTCTGACCAAAAAAATAAATGATTTATCATGCTGAACAGGGTAGAAGTCCTAGATATTGGAATTCTCCTATTCTCCAATATCTACTTGACAGTTTTGGGTACTTGTGCATTTGTTTTCTTTCTATCACACTTCTAAAAAAGGATAGAACATTTCTTTTCCTTTCCTACTTTAATTCTCCAAAAAGAAAGTATAGTTTTGATGGAACTGCTTCATACGCATTGACAAAATCGTCTCTTAAACTAATTGAAATGAGAACAATGAAAAGAGGAAAGAATAGTAGTTTTAATAATAATGATTCTAGTAATAATAATAATAATTTCAATAATCGCAATGACTACACTGAATGGCTCGGAATTCTCAAATGATGTGTATAGTGAAATATTTCAGTTTAAAAGCGGTGTGGAATATTTTACATAAAACGTTTGATTCATATGAAACTAAAAAATTCAAACATTTCATAATCTGAAGACTAAACGTATCCTACTTTAATCCATATTAGGAATCGATAACATAATAGCGATTTTACTTTGATAAATACCATAGATTTTTTTTTGTTATCAGAGTTATAAGAATGACCGAAAATACCAGTTCCATTTAAAGTACAATGAATATATCAATATATGAATGGCATTAGGAATCCCATGCTTAGTACGATCTGTGGCGTTTCTTTTCCTTGTTAGAGGTAGTAGGCTGGCCTGTGCACCATCCACCCGTTGAGATACTACCACTTGAGAGTTATGGGGTCCTTTGACTGGCCAGACAGTACTACACTGGATCCTTTTCTCCGGTTCCGGTTCACTTTCCTCTTTGCCTACACACACTTAATAGTCTGGCCTATTCTTTACAGATTCTCCTCTGTCCTTCTACACTTGACAACACTTAAAATACCAAACAATTCTTCTTCACACAAGGGGTTAACTACTGCATTGTAATTGTTCAGTGGCTACTTTCCTCTTGGTAGGGGTAGAAGAGACTCTTTAGACATGGTATGCAGCTCTTCTAGGAGGACACTCCAAAATCAAATCATTGTTCTCTAGTCTTAGGTAGTGCCACAGCCTCTGTACCATGGTCTTCCACTGCATTGGGTTAGACTTCTCTTGCTTGAGGGTACACTCGGACACGCTATTCTTTCTTATTTCTCTTCCTCTTGTTTTGTTAAGTTTTTTTTTTATAGTTTATATAGGAACTATCTATTCTAATGTTGTTTCTGTTCTTAAGATATTTTATTTTTCCTAGTTTCATTTCCTCACTGAGCTATTTTCCCTGTTGGGGCCCCTGGGCTTATAGCATCCTGCTTTTCCAACAAGGGTAGTAACTTAGCAAGTAATGATAATAATATAACCCTGTAATTAACTAGCTAATATCATTGTTCAAGAGGCAGGCCTATGAATTACCTCGGGAGAGGGACCCATTCTTTCCCACCAAATATTTCCTTATTCCTAGTCCAACTGGTACATCATAAAGCGGGAAAAAATTAACTCGATATTGATATGACTGCGATTTTACATGCATAGATGAAAACTAGTTCTTTATCTATGTTGAAAAATTACTTTTCATAAAGAAATATTTCAGTGTGTTTCTTATTATTACCCAGACTGAAAACAACCTAAGAGGGAAAGGCTTTGATGGACATCCATAGGTGGCAGTAGGTTTACTGTGGTTCCGCGTTATGATGAACGGCAAGAAGTGCGTCAAGAAACATATTCGATTGATTTAGGATTAATAAACTTGATTAAGGAATAGACAATTAGTTACCAACACGAGTTGTGACTGGCTCTGAAGAAGATAATGATTACAACGGGACCTTGACGTTG
>NC_090725.1:241180790-241188290 GCF_036898095.1 Palaemon carinicauda | reverse complement strand
ACCATGACTAAAGAGCCTTGAACATTTTCTCGGAATCAGGCTGTCAACAAATCATAAGTACGGTTACTCTCAGGTCTGGTAACGGCTTGAACCTAGTATATACCGACTCCCCTTATGTTATTACAAGTAAGTTTAGTTCACCAGTTGAGACATCAGATCATTCCTTGATTTCGCTAATAATTAAGATGGAACCATCTGTACCAAATGTGTCATGCTCGTGTAAGATACATATGCAATCTCAAGGAGACTGTAATCGCCTTCTAAGTAATCTTTTTCATTTGAATTGGTCACAATTGTATGAAAGTGTTGAGCCTGTTGTTCCCTTGAATGAGAATCTGGTCAATGTAATTTTATAGATGTATCACTTTCTGCGTGCTAAAATACCAAGTGAAAGAAAAACACTAGTTCAAAGACGATTGTAGACGTACTTATTTGGAGAAGCAGGAGGCCTCTATCTTTGGAAGGGTAACAGATCAGATTTGACTTTGAATAACTATACTCGGCTAAGAGCTGTTGCTCAGAAAATTTATACTTCAACTGAAAAGGAATTAAATTTAACCATAAAAGAAACCCTTTCTGCTACAACCAGGAGCATAAGTGGTGGGCTACCCTTAAATCTGCACTCTTTGGTGTATACTTAATAGTTCCTCCTTTACTTGAACTAGTTGGCTCTGTCACTCACTATTCAAAGGAAAAGCCATTCCTTTTGGCTGATGTTTTTCCCGTTTCCTGAGGATAAACTAACTAGTTTAGCTTTTTGGTCCCATGAAATTAAAAAAAAAAAAAAAAAAAAAAAAAAACCTCTTGATGGGCCTTGATGCTTATAGAGGTGTAGACCCAAGTTCTTAGTTCCTAAGCAGTCTGCTGTTTTCTCCAAGTCAAAAAGGAGAGGTTCTTTTTGCACTTCTTGGAGAACTGATAATGTTACTCCATTAGTTAAATGTGTTTGTGGTAGCTCTAGCCCTGCTGATTATCGTCCATTTTCCATAACTCTCAAAATTATCTGAAGTTTTTGAACGTCTTTTTTTGTATCACATGGTAGGCAAATTAAATAATAAATGGTGAGGGGCGGTGAATTAGACGACTTTTACATCGTAAGAGGATTTATTGTCTAAGATAATTTTCACAGACACATGAGCAGAAATCTTCAAAGCGAGTGAAATAGAACTTTAAATCTTGGGAATTACATAACAGAAGAAATATAAGTCTCTCGCTGACTTTTAAATTACTGGAACCGTTTATCCTAATGGTAATAGGTAATTATTTCTTGCAACTACAGACAGGCGCGGGGAGAGCGGACGCATGGGGATACAGTTATATGAATCAGATTGTTACAACAAAAAAGAACAATTATTGGACGTCTTATGGCGTATCGGCGCCATCCATAGCTAAAGTAGGCTTACCATGGTAGGTGGGATTTGCTGACGATTTTTCGAAAAACAATTTTTCGAAAGAGAATTGTTCAAAAAACTATTTTTCGAAAACCAATTATTCGAAAACAATTGTTCGAAGGTGTATTTGTTCGAATTTACAATTGATCGAATTACAAGATATTCGAATAAACAATTTTTCGAAATTAATATTGTTCGAATCCATGAGTTCAACTGACTTGTTAAGTAAGAGTGAGAATTTATTATTTTTGCGGTTTATAAGCGAATGAGTAGTTATGTGAAAAACAACTTGATTGCATTGTTTATTATTTAAATACATTTATAAAAAAAAAAATTGCTTATTCGAATATCTTGCAATTCGATCAATTGTAAATTCGAACAAAATCATATTCGAATAACTGTTTTCGAATAATTGAGTTTCGAAAATTTTTTTTTCAAACAATTGTCTTTCGAATAATTGTTTTTCGAAAAATAGTCCGCACACGGGTAGGTGGACCTATTGAGGGTTGCCCACTAACGACTCGGACTTGAACGTAACTCATATTCGACTGGGCTAATCTTGTGTTCCCAGCTGTTCTTATTCCCTGCACATTATTGGGGGTCTGAGGGCTCGTCTCGCCTCGGGGTAGCAGTGGCAGGTCATCACCGCATCAGATTGGTTCTCACCCTTCATCCCTTCTCTCCGTTGTACCTGCTGACATGGAAACAAATTCAGTACACGAGTGCTTGGTTTAGCAGATATAAAACAAAGAGGAAAGCGGTTAGAGCTGCTCCCCTTGCTGCCCAAGGACTGTGGAAATGAGGTCATAGGTCGGCAACCTCCGTCCTCCTTCCTGCGCATTTACTTTAGTTTATATTTATGGCATTTATCTAAAATAATTTATTTATACGTGACACTTGACAAAACATCTAAATATGTCGAGGGTAATCATCTGTTCCCTAGTTTGCAATTTGGCATTTGAAAAGGCCTTAGAGCAGTAATGCCCATCTTACAATCTAGCATGTGATGCCCTTCTTACAGCCTCCAATACTGTACAAAAATCCCTGTGTGGTCAGGAAATTTGTATGACTGACATTGATTTTAGTGCTGCCGATATCCATGTTAATCAAGAGGCCCTTGTCTTCAAAGTCAAATAGTTGGGAGTAGGTGGGTCTTTTCTTAGCAGTATTATTGAATTTCTAGGTAATAGATTGCAAAGAGTTGTTGTTGAGGGGTACCATGGTGAATATAGGGGTGTGATATCCGGTGTTCCTCAGGGTAGTATTCTTTAGGAATAGATAGAGATGGTTTGGGCATACTCTTCGCACTCGCCAAGAGAGATTAGTTTGCCAAACGTTCAGCTGGGCTCCACAAGGCACTAGAAGAGTTGGCAGACCCAGACTTACATGGCTTAGGTAAATGAAGCGCGAAGTATGAGATGATGAATGGAGAAGTATTGAATTGAAAGCTCAAGATAAGAGACGAATAGCGAAATCTAACCGAGGCCCTTTGCGTCAATAGGCGTAGGTATAGATGATACTAAATACACATATGTGATTTGGCCTAGAAAACAAGCTTCTTGTATATGCAAATGGTGCTACTCTCTCTGCCTCAATTCCATACCCTAAATGCAGATCGATCTGGGGTTGCTAAATCCCTTGACAGATATCTAGCTAAAATTAGTGCATGGTGAAAATTATGGGGCATGAAGCTGAACCCTTAGAAAACCTAAAGTATGATTTTAAGCAGGTAAAGGGTAGTGGCAGATCTTTTTTAACGTTGTTACTGATTTCAAGATATTTTATATTCATTACTAATTATTTCTCATAAAGTTTATTTCCATCTTCGTTGGGCTATTTTTCCTTGATGCAGCAACTGGCCTTTTAGCATCCTGCTTTTCCCACTAGGGTTACATATTAGCTAGTAGTAGTAGTAGTAGTAGTAGTAGTAGTAGTAGAACTTCTTTTACCATTTGTCCTCTACACCACTTCATTTGTTTCTCCTTTATTCTAAAACATATTTCTTATTTTTGAGACTTTTCATAGATCTATTTCAAAAATACTAGAAGCGCAAACCCTTTTCTTTTTCTGAACCTGTCCGCTATCAGTTCTTGTGTCATCTACTTCGATTTCTCTATTAAACTCTCATTATAAACTTTCCTAGGTGCATTGGCCAATAATTCTCAGTCAGATCGACTTTTATACCAAATATCTATTAGTTTCTCTCTCTCTCTCTCTCTCTCTCTCTCTCTCTCTCTCTCTCTCTCTCTCTCTCTCTCTCTCTCTCTCTCTTAGAAATTTTGGAGCATTCTTGTTCCTGCTATAGACTTTTACCAATTAATTCAAGGAAAAATTCATATGTATATGCCTCTAATTTAGGCATTAGTGAATCAGGGAATTAACCAATAAGTAGGTCAAAGAATTGGGAGACATTGCTATGAAAATTTTCTTTGAATTTTCATTATGGCTGAAAATGTTTGCTGTGCTTTTCAACTAGGATGACTTGCATCATATCAGGAGTAGCGCTCTCTCTTTTATAAATTAGTATTCCAATGGGATATTCATTTGGTCTTATATTAATATTTTAGATCTAAACGTGGAAAGGTTAATGGTAACACATAAAATACTAAATCTAAAAACCACGGCAGCTTTTTAACATAATCTAATTGAATTACAACAGTATAATATACCACATTCAAAACTGAAATCTAAATCCAAAGATACTGACAGGACTGTATAACAATAGTTTACAACAATCCTCTCCCGCAATAAAGGACCTTCCAAATTATAAACAAATCAACACAATACCTAAACATAAAATCTAAATACAAAAATTAAAGCTGGACGCAAAACATAAAAAAAAAAAAAAATTAAACTAGAAGAAAAAAAACCAGTATGAAAACTTTCCGCAACCAATAAATTTTTGTAAACCTGGGCTGGAAAGAAAAATATGAAGAAACGATCTTATCCCAGAGATATAACAGACCCTCCTCTAGTAAAGATATGGCAATTGCTACCCAAGGGATCAAGACTATCAAATAATGAATTCAAAATGTAAGGATCTTGTAAATTATGAGAAATTTGTCTTCCAGCTCTACAGTTCCCTCACACTGTCTGTGGAAAAGGGCGAGAGATTTTAAAATGTTGGCAAGCATGTTATCCCTAGTAACTGACAAATATATATGAATGCCATTGTCAATTTTTTTTTCCAGTTAGAAAAAAAATCCCCATCGCTCCAAACCAGGTGGAATTAACAAAACATTCTATATAATCCTTATTAAAGTACGAAGTATTTCCTATTCTTCATATAAGATTGGCAATAAAGAGCAATTTTAAGGATAAGGGAACATATTCTTAGATTACATTAATTTCATATAAAAGTATGGTTATAATTGTAAACTTTCAAATGCTTTAGTTCTTCCCAATCACGATACTGAAAATTAAATTATGACCAATTTATCAAGCCTGTTAAAAATGAATTCCACTTAGTTTACCGTTTAATACGTATAGGAGAATCTGTGGTCTTAGGGTCGTTTAACACAAAAAATTTAAGAGAATAAGTATTTCTTGCAACATTTGTTAATTTAGAGAATCAACATCGTTATCATTAGTGAAATATAGGTAGCAATTCGGCAAAAATAAATTCTATGAGAAATCAGTCTCGAATTCAAAATGAGCAAGCCTTTATGAACTGATATTATAATTACTATTATCATTACTATTATTATCATTATTATTATGATCATCATCATTTAAAAAGGGGCCTAAAATAACATTACTCTATAAAAAACGAACTGAAAGCCATCAAGAGTAGCAACGGGTGAAAGGTATAAGTGTGTCATTAATTATCTTTATACATAAAACTTAGAACAATACCAAACTGTCCCAAAGGTCACTTATTCTTATTTTTCCAATTGATTAGATAATCATTAAAAAATAAATCTGTCTTCAACAGCCACTTCTTTCTAGAAGGCGAGACGAATGCTGATATGGAAAAGTGAAAGGGAAACATAAACGATAGATAAGACACATCATGTATTATTTTATCAGTGACCCAGTTCTTATCCCTTTGCTGTAAGAACGGCGATACCTTATCTCCAACCATGCCACCGCATATGATACAAAGGCCAAAACCCTTATCAGTTAAATCAACATTAATTTACTGATTTATTGGGAAATAAAAAAAATGTATAAAAACTAATCTTAAAATAATTTCTGGCTTACAATGAGTTAATAAATTTGCCTAATCATCACAAACCCAATACATTGTCTCCCTGATTGAAATGCAGTCAAATTCTAATCACAGAAATGTGTTCTATTCATCATTCTATTCTATAATAGTTTAATATTAATGTTAACAATAATAATAATAATAATAATAATAATAATAATAATAATAATGATGATGATGATGATGATGATACTAAAGGAGATTCAAATAGAAAAGAACAGAACATGAAATAGTCCGTTAGAAAAGTCATCAGAACTAATCCACACCAGAGTAAACTCCTGAAGGAAAAATAAACAATAACGGGATTAATTTTTGTGGTTTGAAGCCACCAATGTCTTACTGGTAAATACGTAAATGGCAAACTTTTTCACCAAATCTGATAGGTGCTTGAAGCGAACATTTAATGTAACCAGAATGATAAATTTCTTCAAATCCACGCAACTTATTCAAAACTTTAGGTAGCACTAGTGATTCACATTTGACAAATATATTCCAGCGGTCTTAATAAACTTAATACATACATATATATATATATATATATATATATATATATATATATATATATATTATATATAATATATATATATATATATATATATATATATATATATATATATATATATATATATATTATATATATAATATATATAATATATATATATATATATTATATATATTATATATATATAATATATATAATATATATAATATATATATATATATATATATATATATATATATATATATATATATATATAAACCTGTTTCTTGAGAAAATGACAATCATCATTCGACCATGTTTTGTAATACTTGCTACTGATCTGCTTGGTGTTAGGCAGCTGACGTCCATCATGAATTATTAAATAAAAACTTGCGCACTAATAATTCCTTATATTTAATCAGGACAATAACCTCCTGCACCATCGTTCAAATAGGTCATTATGCAAACTGCAGAATTATTATTTTTTTTTTTTTGCATTCAGAACTTCCTTAACTACAGTATATGTCACAAACTAATACCGGCCATGCTGTTAATTATGACGATATTAGCTTTGCCTTTAGTATGGCTCAATACTACACAATATTCTATAATTTGTTTAAGACAATGACCAAATAATGAAATTAATTTTTTAATCAAGAATTTAATCCGTTGATATTCTGAAGTTCAAATTTAGTCTAAAACACTTCAATACGATCTCAACTTGAGCATGTTAAAACAAGTTTCGTTTCACACGTTACCTGCTATAAAATCAACGCTGTAATTTATCTTATCAATTTTTTTATCACCGTTTTTCACATTAGCTTGCTTTCGCTGTTGGAGTGCTAGGGCTTATTGCATAGGAGTATGATTTCCCACATAGGGTTGCAATTTTCATTGAAATAATAATAATAATAATAATAATAATAATAATAATAATAAAAAAAATAATAATAATAATAATAATAATTAGAATTGCATAGGAATTGCAACTCAATGTGAAGGCTATGGCGGTGAGAATTTAAAATATAATGGCACGTACAAGTGTACGAGTATAATATATATATATATATATATATATATATATATATATATATATATATATATATATATATATATATATACACACACACAAACTTTGTGGATGCTCGTGAATTCGTATTTTCCCTTAAAGATAAGCCATGATTAGTAAAGAAAACAAATTTTTATGACTATTCGAAACAACACCTACCCATAAAATAAATCAAGATTCAATGTTCGAATCAATAAAGTGATGATTAGAGAGCAGACAGCCACGCAGAGAAGCTGAGAATAACAGTGTAACACAGTCTGACGCAATCTTCAACAATCTATCGTCGGCTCTTTCTGTATTGCGCAACACCTAGAAGCATTGAACATGTTATCGCGCGGGGATCAAGTTA
>NC_090725.1:241170790-241175790 GCF_036898095.1 Palaemon carinicauda | reverse complement strand
GGGCCCATATATACACTTTTCTTTTTTGAGAAAGTGGCATTATACGTTTCATAATCTCATTTTGTTTACCAGAAGTTCCCCATCCCCAGCTTATCCTTTTAATTTTGGTCTCGTGTCCTGGGAAAACACTTACTGTCTGTTTTAAGTACTGTTTGTATATAATGCATTAACAATCTCTAGAGGTTCCTCCATAACTCTTTATTTGCTGTCTCTCTGCACTTCATTGAACATTATCTTACTTTTATTCATTCATTCCCATTTCTACATTACGGCTATCTCTATTGAAATCTTCAATCATCTTTTCTAATTCCTCGCATGATTCACTAAACACAACTACGTCATCTGCAAATTTTAAGTTATCAAGATATTCGCCACTAATATTAATTCCTACATTTTCCGAATCTAAACTTTTTAAAACTTCTAGGCATTCTGCAAATAATTTGGTAGAGATAGGGGATCTCCTTTACAAAGAAATTTCTCAATCAGAATTTTCTCACCATCTTTATGTAGTTTTAGGATTGCTGTACTTACTGTACTGATATATTTAAGTGCTCTAACATAAGATTCATCTATTCCTTATCTTTGAAGAGCTTTCATTACTACTGAGGTTTTGACAGAATCAAAAGATTTCTCATTGTCTATAAATATCATACACAGTGGTTTCTTATACTGTTGATTTTCCATTAGCTGGTTAATTAAATAGATATGGTCAGTTGTTGCAAACCAACTCCGAAGGCCTGCTTGCTCTCTTGGTTGATTGAAGTCTAGCTGGCTTTCTATTCAGCCTAATATGATCTTTGTAACTATTCTATATATTACTGAGAGTACTTACTGGGCAGTAATTTTTCAAGTCTTTTGAGCCTCCCTTTTTGTGAATTAGTATAATAAACTTTTTTCGAAGCTGTAAGTATAGAACATTCTTGCAGACATTTTGTGTAAAGTTCAGTCGGTTTTACAATGAAATCTCCTCTATCTATTATCAAATATATTGTTAGACCATCTTCTCCGGCCGCTTTGCTTCTTTTCGTGCCTTTTAATGCTTTCTTTACTTCTACGGTTACGTTTGGTACCGGCTCAAGTGTTTCATTATGCTTATTGGCAAAGTTATTTTTTACATTACTATTATATAGCATTGTATGTAAATCCTCTGCACTTTTCATTAATCCATCTCTATTGTTGATATTTCCATTTTCATCCTTTAAAGAAAGCATCTGTTGGTGCTCCATCCCAAGCTTCTTTTCATCAATTTGATGCTTCTTCCTTTCTTTAGCGTTTCCTCAATTTTGATTTTATTGTGTTTACGAATACCTTTTTTTCTTAATGTTGTTTTGGATACTTCTGCTAATTCTGTTTAATCTCTCTTGGATCTTACCCTCATTTCTAATTTTTCCTTCCTTATTTTTTTGGTCTTTTCTGATAGTTTTCCTTTATCTTGTTTTAGGAGCTTTTCCACCTATTTACTGTGCTGATGACAATACAATTTGTGTTAAATTACTGTTCATTTCTTCTTCACTTGCTTCCAATTAATCAATGTAGGTTGGAATACCTACATGTATTTTGTATTGTTAAACTACCAGAACAAACTAAAGTAGAGGGTATTCTAACAAGTAAGAAAAGGAAATGGCCATGAGCAGGACATATAATGAGATCGACAGACAAAAGATGGACATCCAGAATAATAGAATGGGTCCCTAGAGATTGCAAAAGAAGCAGGAGAAGGAAGAGAACACGATAGATTGTTGAACTAAGAAAGTTTGCTGGTGTGGAATGGCAAAGAAAGACCATGAACAGACGCAAGTGGAAGGACATGTCTGAGGAATTTGTTCTGCAGTAGACTAGTAACGGTTGATGATGATGATGATGATTATATATATATATATATATATATATATATATATATATATATATATATATATATATATATATTTATATATATATATATATATATAGATATATAGATAAATAGATAGATAGATAGATGTAAAGTATATATGCACATATAAATGACACCATTTCCACACCATTTTTCCTTACAATAATGGGTAGATAAGAGGAAATAAACAACACAAAATAGTAGCCAACAGATTCTTTATAGCACTTGAAACATGGAACTGAACCTTTGCAGTATAACTTCTACTATGCTAATCGTTTTATACAACTCCGCAGCACAAAATCTAATCCTCAACAAGCACTTGTCCATTCATCTCTTTCTTGCTATTACTCTTCAACTTCATGGCTTTAAGAGCATGACTTTTAAATACCTATTTAACATCATCTGTCCATCCCTATCTTAGGTTTCCTTTCCTACCCTCCTACACATCCCGTCTTTTTCACTCTTTCTTCATCACAAAACAAAATCAAAATATTCTGATCTGATGTATTTCCACATGTCTTGTCTTATATTTTTTTACAATAACTAAACATGCTAAACTAACAATTCAATTTAACTGCTCATTATACACACAGAACACACATATGTATGTGTGTATATATATAAATATATATACATATATATATATATATATACATATAAAATTACATAATTACATGAAATCTTTCATCAATTGAGAATGAAAACGTATAGGCATGTATTTATTTCAACGAGTCACTTTTTCTGGGTCAATCTTATCAAATTTTTTTTTTTATTATGATATGCGACTTCCTCATCAGTTTGACGTCATTACCCAACCCGCAACCTTCTGATACCAGCCCAGCTTGGAGTTTGAGTATTCTGGTTCGTTGTTGTTTGAAGTAGTTTTGTTCAAAACTGTCACTGCTATCTACGCTTTCATGTATGACATCTTCTTGAACTAAAACTAAACATCTAATTCTGGGTTACGTTTATTTTTTATAAAAAGCACTCACACATATGTATATGTATATACACATACATATATACATACATTCACACACACACATATATATATATGTATATATATATATATATATATATATATATATATATAAATAGATATCATATATATATATATATATATATATATATATATATACAGCATATATATATAGGAACATCTACTCATCGTCTACGGAAATTGTTAAAGGAACCCCCTCCATACACACACACACACACACACACACAAACACACACATATATATATATATATATATATATATATATATATATATATATGTATATATATATATATATATATATATATATATATATATATATATTATATATATACATGTTTGTGTACGCATTCGATGCCAAACACCCATAATAAATATTTTCAAACGAATAACAAAAAGATAATTATAATTGAGAATGTGCAAAACATCTATAACAAAACTAAACGAGGAAAACTAATCAAATCTCTCCAATTTAGTTTACTAATTCCTAATTGTTCTATATAAAGTGATAGCAATTTCAACGGTTGACGAAATTTGTAAATGATATCTTTACTAAGTTGTAGTGAGAGAGAGAGAGAGAGAGAGAGAGAGAGAGAGAGAGAGAGAGAGAGAGAGAGAGAGAGAGAGAGAGAGAGAGAGATTGTTCTTTATCGATCTTGGCATTCTGCCATCAAAACCTATTCCACGTACTCACGTAGGGCAAGAAATGTACTAAACAATTACTATTATTATTAAAAAAAATATATATATATATATATAAAAAATAACAGTAAACATCCGCTCATCCCAAATAAAAACACGTACAAATGCAAATTCTCTCATGACCTTAGATACAAGAGGTTTGCCTCCATCAGAATATTTTGTGGATTCACTGCACGCAGTCGCTTTTTGTGGACAAGAGAATTTATCCTGTAGAAAAGGGCTTAGTTCTAATTAGAGGAGTGGTCTATAGATTGTATGCAAGTGCGTATAATTTATACAAACCGTAGCGCACAAAACCATAAAAGTATGCAAGTGAAACACACATGGGGTTATAATAATAATAATAATAATAATAATAATAATAATAACAATAATAATAATAATATCAAATGTCTCATTAATCTGAGACAAGCACTTAGAACTATTCTTAATGAGAGAGTGAATTACTAAGTTATGACCGATTTATTCTTGTATATGATCAGGACATTCCAAAGAAGTACTGGAAATGTCCAAAGCGAAACCAGGAATTTCGTATATGGTCCTTCTTTCTATTACAGTTCAAGGCGACCAAATCCTCCTAAAGTTCCAATGCTGTGTGTGTGAATCTTTTGAAAAGCTTAGATATTAGCCATCACCAGAAGTTCACCCCTCAACTGCTGGGATCATGAAAGAAACTATATGGCTAGATACCATATTCATATGGATTTAATGTGATAATAGAATAAAAAAAATGGTGGACTATAGACACAAAAACATAGACTTACATAAACAAACATTATATATATATATATATATATATATATATATATATATAATAAGTGTGTGTGTGTGTGTGTGTGTGTGTGTGTGTGTGTGTGTGTGTATGTTTCTGTGTGAGTGGTCTTAAAGCAGTCTGGAGTGGTTTGCACTAAATTTATGACCTCGACTTAAAATTTGGTTATGGCAGTTGATTCAGCTTGTTTTTAAGACCACTTTATAAGTTAAATTGTTGATGTAAAAAACTATATCTTAAAAGTTTTGAGGATTTCTGGGATCAATTTTAGTTCAAGTGGTGAATCTATTTCATAACACATTTTATTAAGCATATTTTTTTTTTACATGCAATAAATATACAGCAAATATCAGAAGTAAAAACAATCATTACACAATCTATCTTTCTGTATATGTATATATATATATATATATATATATATATATATATATATATATATATATGCACACACACACACACACACACACATATATATATATATATATATATATATATATATATATATATATATATACAGCAACAAACATACATATATACATACATACATACACATATGTGTATAATATAATTCAAGAACTCGTCAAACTCTTAAGCTCGAACTGCTTGAGTTAGCTTAGTCAATACTAATATATATATTTTATATATATATATATAT
>NC_090725.1:241161995-241170290 GCF_036898095.1 Palaemon carinicauda | reverse complement strand
TACGCCGAGAGCCATCCGATTACATCATGCTATCTTCGAAATCCGATAAGGGAAAAGTACCAGTGCTACATGAATTAAGGCAACAGCGGCTGACGACACCGGCCGCAGAGTTGAACAAAGACACCGGGATCTACGCTGTTGCCATATTACAAGTTATTTCTAATTTCTTTTTTTATAGTTCGCTGCGATATGTTAACCATGAAGGCTTAGATAAATACCATTTAACTTAAACTTTCTTTCAAAATATGGCACCCCTGAACATAAAAGTCTTCTTTATTATTGAAAAAAAATTAAATACACAATATCTGCAACAGTGCAACACTCACCAAGTGGTCGCCACATGCGCTGCGGTAGCTTCCCTTCCCAGTAAGTTTCAACCAATTTCATTATTATAAATAATAATAAATATTTAGATTATCAATTTCAATCCGAAGTCCATATTTACACGAAAGAATCCACACTACAATTATATTGAAGGTATAATACAAATTGCCAAGGTTATTGCCAAAATAAATGTAAATAAAATGGATTATATGCTATACAAGAAGTCGATATTTACTAAATTTGAACGAAAATATAGGATAAAATTCTGAAGCACTTTGGCAACCCACCATGCAACAAATAGCCGCGTGGAAGCGCGAGAGAGTCAGTCTACACTTGGACGAGAAAGAGATACGTGAAGGGAAACACTGCAGATCACAACTGAAGAGTTTCATCCCGAGAAAACATCAGTGGTCTATTGAAATAGCAAAGCATACATTAGCAATGGCTCATCTCAAAGTGCTATCGCATTCTACCTCACCTTTGAGTGATCTCCTGGGACCCATACCCACAGAAGACGGTAAATATTGCAATTGACATTTTATTTAGTGTAATACTTCTTGGCAGGTGGTTTGTCAAAGACGTTTGCTAGTCGGTAACGAGAAATTCTAGTATAAATGAAGGGGATTTGTATCAACTAGTTTTCTTTAATATAGAGCAACATAGAATTGTTTCTTATTTTGCCCACACCATTATTATTTATTTCTTTACCCATCTATTTTGTGCATTCTAGTTTAAATGTCATTTGAGAAACTTGTACGTATGTGCTTGTAATGTTTTCTTCGTTTGTGACAAGTTGATTGTTTAAAGTGACGTTCCTATTTTTTTCATTAACACTTAAATTTTTATTTTGAAATATTTGATACCTCTCGACTAAAGCTATTTTCAGAAATTTAGTATTGTGATTTAAAGATATTACGATTTTTAATATTTGGATATTTAATACCACATTGTACGAAATCTTGTACCTATCCGACTGTAAGTTAATACCACTAAAACTTTAGGTGGGGAACAGGCTATGTAAATGATCGAGAAAATCCCTTAGATATTATTAGTTCGCTTTATTAAAGGGCAAAATTATTTTTGACGGAATATTATTGTGAATAGTGGCCTCACGTTCAACTAAATAGTAATAACGTAATGATTACACGGAAAAGTGGCCCTTCTACTTTGCGGTTTTACGGTCGAAGAACATTAGAAAGTGTGGAGTCATTGTGGGAAGCCTGTTGCTAGGCGGATTGTGCAGTAATTGCTGGGAACAGAGTCACGGGGACGGTGGGGGAGAAATAATAATACCTCTTAAGGTTTCTGCGGTTACGCTCATTTTGTTGCCAAAAGAAAATGATTTTAGGTTATAATTCAATTTGGATCTTCGTCCTCGTAACATTTCAATCCTTCATTGATCTTATAAATTTAGGATTACCAACATTTTAATACATTTGACGAAATAATAAATTCGAATTACAAATAACTTGATAAATTTTTCTAATATATTTAAAAAAAAAAATCCCGGGCATGAAACTTATGTTCTTTTCTTCTCTTTTTTGCAGACGTGACAGAAACATGGCTTGAAGATCCCACCGAAGCCCTCACTTGCTCCGTCCTGAGGAGAAGGGTCGAGGAGGAGGTTCGCATGAATACTCAAAACAATGTTATTCTGCCTCCATATCTGCTTGATCAAGTGACTGAACATGTTCAATATTTCGCCAAGGATGAACCTTGTGGTCTCAGGTAAGAACTCTACAATTGTTTTTAATTCATTCTTTTTAGCAATTCCATTTACGAAAACGAATTTTGAATATTAAATTAACATTATTATATTCAATTCGAGTTAATATTTCAAGTGGTTACTAATGTTTATTTTTTTCTTTTCCCAAACAGAGGTTGCGTTCTATTGGTCGTATGGGATGACGGAGAAAACTGCTCCCAACAATTAGCACAGGTCAAAGCCGATACCGCCACTCCAACCACACACATCTTGGTACTCACTCTTCGACCTGATACCACTGCCTGGTACACCAAAATGGCCAGAATGCTAAGGTAAATATCGAATGACAATATTAGTTCTCAAGAATTTAAGAATAATAATGTTTATTTTAACTATACATGCTGACATGATGTGTTCATAACTACTATATGTATTATAAATCTCATAAACCTCCAGCATTTCACCACTAACTCGATGCTCTTCTTCACTTCCACAGGTCATTAGACAAGAGAGAGAGGAGGCAGATGGTCGTATCCCCGCAGTACGACTTGACCAAAAAACGTCTTTACAATTTCGAAGATTAGAGGCTAACGTAGCATGCGCTCCCATTAGTTTAGATCATCGTCAAGCCAACGAGTACAAAGAAAAACGACTTGAGCAGTTGCCGAAAGGCATGTTACAAAGCCAGCGAGGAACTACGTCCTGACAAGCAGTGTTGAATCTGTTGCAATTTACAACACATTTTAGAGCACTACCGGCTCAACTGGACAAATCCAAATCTTGGCATTACAAGGAAAGACTTACAGTTAGAAGGTTGTCTGTTTGACCGCAAGAAATCCAATTGGATTTTCGGCAGCTGTTCGTCATTGGTCATCAACATCATCAGCATCATCATTAGCATCACTTGCATCATTATCAATACTCAGTCAAGTAATTCTTAATGAATTGTTGGAAGGATATTATTAGACGGCCTGCTCATCATGTTGCAGTATGAATTTCATCATCTCATCATATTCATCAGAGATTGTATTAAGTTCATCATTTTTCCTCATTTCACAGTCATTTTTTGAACTTGGATACTCAGCCTTTGCTTATAAGAAATGTCTGGAGAAATGTTACGTTATGGAGAGACAAAGCTATTTTAGAGGTTTTATCGACTCTTGTTCTTCTGTTATGAGGGAACTCATGTTAAATGTCATTAACTGGCTTCCCTCAGATCTCATGCACGGACATACGCTGTTCATGTATCATTTTTTTTACTTCATGTACCATTTTTTAATTCATAAATCACTTTATTTCACATTCATATATACCATTTAAATTCACCTCGTGCAATATGTATATTACGCGAGATTCATCAAAATACATCATCTTCAATTCTCATTATTTAAAGAATGTATTTTATTTTAAATTTTTGTAATAGACACCTGTAACAGCTTTAATTATTCAACTGACAATGTATTCATTAGATCACTTATTTGTTTTATAAATGAGTTTATTAATTACTTAACAACTGTATGATTTGACATTCAGATAATAAAAGATAACTAAACTATAACTTGCATGAAAGTTTAGTACATCTATTAGAGGACCATTTATAAATGTGTAAGCTTTTTAGTAGTGGAACTACGTTGCCAAATGAGTTTCGAAATAGTATTTTTCTCAAAAGTCATTAAATGTTGAAATGTAAAAAACTTGTAAAATGCTGTACGGCAGCGAAAGCTGTTTCAGGATACAAACTGTCAACGTTCGGTATTAATCTTAGCTCCAGGTCATCATTATAAAGTGAATGTTTCAAATACTGTGTAGTAGTATACAATAGGTGAATTAGTTGAAGAATGCAATTGCATCTTCCATTTGTTGCATTGGATCTATCTGGAGATAACTGATATTTATTACCTAGTCACACGTTAAGCTTCATTGTGATAATACTTCTGTTACTTTGTGATATTTTTTATACTATAATAAAATGGTACAAATTATCAAAATAACTGTTTATCTGTTACCTTATTCCGTTAACAAAGAGGGTCTTGTATAAAAAAAAAAAAAAAGAACAAAGGGAATATTTTCAGTATAATGAAAAATTCTGTTATTACAAAGAAAGTATCAATACAAAAATAAACGTTTGATAAGAAAGCAATATATTTTCTATTCAAAAAACACTTAAGAAACAAAACTATCTGCCCACATGTTACACGACCGATCCCTTAAACATTCTCCCACTCAACTACACACAACAAGCAGCAACTGAATTTGTAATGAAACTGATATACATTAAGTAACAAAGTTGAATACCAAATGGACACAACACAAAAATGGAACAAAGATGGTGTCATTACTGAGTGCCCTCCCAGTACCCACCGCTGGGCTTTGTGGCTCAAATTCATTAATCCAATCCAAACCAAAGTTGAATACAAACTACGGTAGATACACGAACACTAAAATAATAATTGACAAGAGTATAAGAGAGTAACTTGAAATCATTGACTGGAGCATGAATAACAGCAGCAAGATTCCCATACTTCTTTTAAAAGAAATTTTAAAAGAAAGTTTAGAATTTGAGAGAGGTCAACAGCTTATGGAATTGTCCCCTCTAAAGAGACCTTCAAGTCAAACACACTTAACTATTAGAAAATTTCAAAGAAACACATTATATATATATATATATATATATATATATATATATATATATATATATATATATATATATATATATACACATATATATATATATGTATTTCAAATTCTTGTTGAAATATAGATTTCTAACATTTTCAAATCGAATTACATGACAAATATTTAATTTTGTGTAAAGGTAACAAAACCCTTTTCAAAACTAGTTTTATAAACTTAACGTTTAATGAAACCAAGAACGGGGATGTTATTTATCTAATATAACACAAATCCTGCATAGTTTGCATTATCCTGAAAGTAACAAAGCCCTACGATACTACATTATCAGGATTATTTATTTCATCGGCCGAAAACTCTTGCCACAAATCCAAAAGCATACATCAAAATATTGCTTTTGGTAGTTTGTTATGAGCTTTTCGATGAACAATAAATGCATGCTCAAGTCTTTCGTTGTTGAGAGGAAAGGCCCTTAGTATGACCCCTCACAGATTGCCTCGAAAATAATGTAACTATTTTGTTCGTTGACGAGTGAAATGAAGATGACAATAAACGTACTATTCTATGTGATGGCAATACAGCTCCATGCATACACCGATTTGATTGTGGCAATAATACCATCGCCCACGAATAGGATTTAGAATTCACGACGCATCCGATTTAGACAAAGATATGGGAACTTAACTATTGTTTTCTTTTTCAGTATCAAAGAACTTCCAAGTAATGGGGACCAACTTGAATGGCTTAGAATACGCTGCTCTAATCAGAAGATCATTAAATAACGGGACAAGAGGTCTGGGGTTAGTAATATTCAAATGGTCATTCTAAGGTATACCCCTGAAACACTGCACAAAACTTACTTTTTATATGCATCAAGTGAGACATCGGAAATAGGAGGGACTTAAACTTACTGAAACTTTAAAGATAGGTAAAGTCATGGGACACGTGTGTGTATGGCCAACGGATGGACAGACAGATAGGTACCATACGTGTGATAAACGAATGGAAAATATAATAGAAAGAAAAATAAGATGAAAATTTCAAAAATGAAAAAGAGGTCAACTACCATAATGTATTATCCTCATAAGTTAAATTTCTAATGTCATTATCTTCAAAATCCCTTCCACTTTCTTAAGTAAAAACCAATTATTTTCAATACCTCGAGAGTGTCAGTTACTGCTACCCTAACTAGTATCGTTGATTTTAGTTATATTCGACAACATGCTCCATATCCTTCCCTTTCGAAAAATCTATTTACTACTAATTTTTCTTAGAAATGGTTCATTTTCCGGCCCGGAAACATGTATTTTTTTTTTTTTTTTTTTTTTTTTTTTTACAAATTCTTATTGATTAATCTAATTACCTTGTACCTAATATGTAGCTTGTAATTTTCTTCAGTGCTCTAAATCTGAAGAAATATTAAGATGTACTTAATTAAAAACTATAATCCCAATTATCATCCCCTTTCCCTATCAGAATTTCTTAAAAGTAACGCAATTAGATTATAGAATTTGTGTCTATAACACAACTAAGTAAATTTATTAAAATAAACGTTATCATATCAATACGTATACTAAACACAGGCTACATATTCGGGTAAAAGGAAAATGGGGTATCATTAACGCATGTCACTTAAGCCAAGAACCGACCAGACTTCGTAAAAGCTGTGGGGAAAAAAAAATCATGATCAATTTACAACACAGTGGCATATGGGGCGATCTGTCAATTTGGGATTCGAGTCACGCTTAAGCTCGATAGTTTCTTGTAGTGTCTACAACCTCAACATTCTTGTGAGCTAATGATGGGGGCTTGGGAGAACCTATAGGTCTACCTGCTGAGTTATCAGCAGCCATTACCCGGCCCTCCTTGGTCCTAGCTTGGGCGCTGATCGGATGTACAGTATATATGATGTTCTAGGGAACTGTCGCTGTCTCTAGCCTCTGCCATTCATGAGGGGCTTTAAAATATAGGGCGTGGCTGTGCGAGCTGCATTCTTGAATCAATATTCTTGAAAGAGTAAAATATAAGAGGACTGTTATCACGATCAATGGAATGATTCTCGAAAAGCCCTGGCGGGGCTAAAACATGGCTATGACTAAAAGCCCCTAATGTAATGTAAATGACTACAGATGTCTCGTACAAAATAAATCATGAGATTACAAGTTTTCGTGAGTGAGCACATAAGGCAAGGAAAATGTGCTCCACCTTTAGACGAAGTCATCATCTAATTAGATCAATTGTAACTGAAGCTATAAGAATCTATTTATTTACAATTCCTTTAGAATTTAGATAATTATTTCCTGACAAAAAAAAAATGGACGTCAAAAATTGAATGCTTTAGTACATTATGGTGTTTTCAAATCCTCTCTAGTTTTCCAAGATAGAGTATCACAAACCTGCATTTTTAATAAGAATTGCTTCATGATTTGTTGTTGAATTTCTTAACAGCCAAGTCATTAAAAATATAGTTGAACGTTTAACCGAAAATCGTCAATACCTATACAGGTACAAAAGCTATAAGATATACATAAAATTAATTCATTCCTCGTGATAAAGAAAAAAGGAATAATTCTTTTTGTGGGATGTAAATCTTCAAAATGCAACTGCTATACCTGTTAATAAAGACGCAAAATCCAATATAAATCGGTGCACTGCACAATAAAATGTGTATAAAATGCAATACGAAAAACAATTGCGAGAAATTTGGTCTCCTATAAACAATCTCAAACACCTAATTTTTTCAAGATATCGTTCACTTCGCTATAACATTCGGGAATCTGCTAACTTAATATGGCATCTACCAACCATTCTGGCTTATGAGTAGAACATAATGTCTTGGAAGAGATCACGTAGACTCGTAGAGGCTACGGTTGACTTTTATGTGAGACCTTCCCACTCTCGCTGTATGAGAAAATTCATTTACAAATCTCATTGATTTCTTTGATTCACTAAACAGATTTCTTAACAATAGCAGAACAGATTTCCTTCCTTTACTAATATATACAGTATATATATATATATATATATATATATATATATATATATATATATATATATATATATATATATATATATGTGTGTGTGTGTGTGTGTGTGTATGTATATATATATATATATATATATATATATATATATATATATATATATATATATATATATATGTGTGTGTGTGTGTGTGTGTCTATATATATATATATATATATATATATATATATATATATATATATATATATATATATATATATATATAGTTGACAGACTATATGGTTAATACTGCTCCAGAATGCTAGTGAAAAAAGTTTTTCCCACACCAATTCATAATACGAAATACTTGACTTGAATTCTTATGTACAGTAGGACTACCTTATTTACTGTACTCGATCTTCTACTCTTGAAATTTCCATGTTTTCGCAACAGGGTGAAAATTGTTAACGCCTGAGAATATTTTATAAATACAATCCTACTTTCCTTTCATAAATTTCGTCAGTCCAAGGCTAGTCTTTATTACAGGCATGAAAATGTTAAGCTGCCATATTGGCTACTTAAATGAGCATGTGAGTCTGCCAGTTTTTAATTCCACAATAGTCTCCATCAAATTTTATTTGTAAAAACCAACAACTGTTGCTTTGCAATTG
>NC_090725.1:241151995-241156995 GCF_036898095.1 Palaemon carinicauda | reverse complement strand
GCCTAACAAGGGCTCCAACATGTAAAAACAGCCAAGAGAGTTAAGGAAATACACTATATGAGAAGTAATGAACAATTAATATAAAAAATTTTGAGAACAACATCAAATTAGGTGTTTCAAATATAAACAATAAAAATTAAACGAGATTAAGATAATTAAGATAGAATAGAGTGCCAGAGTATACCCTCAAGCACGATAACTCTAACTCTAACCCAAGACAGTGGAAGACCATGGTACAGAGGCTATGGCACTACCCAAGACTAATTATTGATTGATTGACTGATTTGTGGTTTTCTGGCATCCTGACATCTAAGGTCACTGACGCAGCAAAGACTAGAGAACAATGGTTTGATTTTGGAGTGTCCTTCTAGAAGAGCTGCGTACTATAACTAAAGAGTCTCTTCTAACCTTACCAAGAGGTAAGTAACCACAGAAGAATTACACTGCGGTAGTTAACCCCTTGAGCAAAGAATAATTATTTGGTAATCTCAGTGTTGTCAGGTGTATGAGGACAGAGAAGAATGTGGAAAGAATAAGCCAGACTATTTAGTGTATGTGTAGGTAAAGGGAAAATTAGCAGTAACCAGAGAGAGGGATCCAATGTCGTACTGTATGCCCAGTCTCAAAGGACGCAATAACCCTCTAGCGATAGAATCTCAACGGGTTGGATGGTGCCTTGGCCAACCTACAACCTATATATTGTATATATTATGTATTATATATTATATATCATATATTATATATATATATATATATATATATATATATATATATATATATATATATATACATATATACATATATATATATATACCTATATATATATATATATACACACACACACACACACACATATTTATATATATATATATATATATATATATATATATATATATATATATATATATATATAAATCTAATCTAATATTGATCAGCGAGAGGTTAATAACTTCCCCTCAAATGAAAGGTAGAAGGTTAACAATCATGAAACTATCCCTTTCTATGAGAAAAAAAAAGAAATATATATATTATATATATATATATATATATATATATATATATATATATATATATATATATATATATATATATATATATATATATAGAGAGAGAGAGAGAGAGAGAGAGAGAGAGAGAGAGAGAGAGAGAGAGAGAGAGAGAGAGAGAGAGAGAGAGAGAGAGAGAGAGATGCAATCCATCAAAAGGGGCCAAAGGGATATCGCCAATACACCAACTAATCACCATCACAGCAAGATCATATACACAGCTACTTAGCCGAAGGTTGAAGGCCAGTATTGACGTCAATGGGATCCTTAGCATGTAACAGAGTTACTTATAGGATAGAATTTTAAATAATTTATTCTTGTTTTTTTTTCATATCGGGTGCAAGGTATCCATTTTCTTTCATGAAGAGAGCATGATGAACGTGATGTGACCAATATCAAGTCTTATAAAACTTTCATCAAGAGATAATACACAGCTTTCAATGCAAGGCATAACCTCGTTTATCTCGTTGGGAATCTTAAGTGCTTGAGGATTAAGCAACGAGAGGACATTTAAATCCGGGGATTTTACCTCCACTTAGAAATTATAACTAAGGGAATTGCTTTCAAAAAAAGAATCCGGAAACATTTAGCTCAATCTTGATTTTAACTTAACATTGCAAAGAGGTGTGTAAGACTTTATGTAAATGCCTTTCCTTAGATCTTCTAACAAGAGAATATTTTTCATTTATTCTGCAATTTGTATTGTACGACTGCTAACTCCCTTCAAAATTTAACTTATTCTGCATATTTAACTGGGGAAGAAATTAGTTATAGAAAATACAATAAAACTGCATTCACCTGGAATTTTTAATAGTGCGCATCAGAAATCATAATAAGTAAACATTTATATCGGCATGAAAATTGGAAAAGCAAAAAAATTTCTTAGCCTTGGTATATGATTCTATTTCTATTTTAAATTTTCAAAAGGGGTGACTTTTTTTTTCTTATTTCTACTGTACAGTTTGATATGTGTGGAGTTAATTTCTGACAATTTAAATAAGAATGCATAGCCCGTGGTATGATGTATTAACAGTATGCAATACACCGTACAAAATATCATCATCATTATCTCCTCCTACGGCTATTGACGCAAAGGGACTCAGTTAGATTTCGCCAGTCGTCTCTATCTCGAGCTTTTAAATCAATACTTATCCATTCGTCATCTCCAACTTCACGCTTCATAGTCCTCAGCCATGTAGGCTTGGGCCTTCCAACTCTTCTAGTGCCTTGTGAAATCAACTTTTGATAACATTTGTGGAAAGCCTTTGATAGTGCGCACCGGGCAATTTTGAGGGGAGTCATATCAAATGAATTTCCAGTGAACAGTGGAGTACTCCAAGGAATGTGTTATCACCTATGTAGTTTATCCTCCTAGTGGTTTGTAATGCAAAGAACAGATGGAGATGGTGGAGAAAGATTGGACTGGATTGGTAATAGGAAATTAGCTGACCTAGAGTATGCTGATTACGCTGTCCTTATTAGCAGAACACCACAGGATTAGCAATACTTGCTTACCAGAACGCAAGAAATATCACAGCAGGTTGGGCTCAAGATAAATAGAAGAAAGAGGGATAATGAGAACGGAATATGCAATGGAAGATGAAATTTCATTAAGAGAAAGGATGAATGAGGTAGAATCGTTCAATTATTTAGGAACTATGATCTCTAATACATGATCTTTAGAACTGAAGTTTAATGAAGATTGAAAAAAAAGCGAATCAGACAATGGCTAGAGTAAATAAAATTTCAAAATCAAATCGACTGAAATTACATATAAAAATCCCGCTATATATCAGTTTGGTGAGATTGGTGTTACTGTATGGACATGAGTCGTGGTATGACAATGAAACAATATCCAACAGATCTTGTAGATTTGAGAACAAGACCCTCAGAAGAATATTGGGAGTGAATCGGCAGTAAAGGATTAGAAATGAAACTATAGGAGAGATAATTCCAGTGATATATGTGGGGGTAGATGCAGATGGTTTGGTCATGCTCTTCGCACTCCCCAGGGAGACAAAATTATAGCATAATAAAAATTTCCCAAGGGTGAAAGTTTGAGAATTTACTACCAGATAACTTTTAATTGAGGGAAAAAGATCTACATAAAACGAATATAAAGAATAATTTAATAGTTCATCTATTTCATTTATTGTTCCAAGAAGAATCTATTGAAATCCCTATAAATTATCATGGGGTGCAAAACCTTATTTTCAATGTTTAAAGATATAGATATTCAACTTCGGAATTGATCACTGAAAATCTGAAAG
This sequence comes from Palaemon carinicauda, assembly GCF_036898095.1. NCBI lineage: Eukaryota > Metazoa > Arthropoda > Malacostraca > Decapoda > Palaemonidae > Palaemon > Palaemon carinicauda. Next base: position 241,153,679 of record NC_090725.1, on the reverse strand, counting down.
CATTAACGAATATGATTTAGGGAAGAATTCGCCTTCAATTTGAAAGCATTGTAGAAAAATTCTTCTATCCTAAAAAAAAAAGTTGTTTTGATTTTTATATACAGGAGTTCTATTCTGTATGTATATATATATATATATATATATATATATATATATATATATATATATATATATATATATATATATATATATATATATATATATATTATATATATATATATATATATATATATAAAGACGCATCCGAACTTTCCTTGTAATAACACTGAATCTTTCTTACAAGTGACATGACGAAATAATACTATAATCATAAAAATTCTCCTTCCCTTAAGCGTGAAATTTTCTTAACATATCAGTACTCAATGGCCTTTTATTCTTGTGGTCGCCAGTAGCATCAACAATTTCTCAGAAGCGTGCAAAAAAGTCTCCAATCGAAGTCGCACAATTTATTTTTTGCACTGGGTTAAAAACCTAAAGTGGCCATTGGCACTTTAATTTCCCCATCACTGTAAAAGTATAAACATGAATAGCCACGATAACAACAATGGATATGTTTATGGTGGTACATATCCATATGTGAAAAGAAAAAGGCATAAAAGAAGTCAAACTATTTATCGATATCTGGACAAGTTAATCAAACTGACCATACTTGGACGAAATGGGATCTTTACGCGGAATACATGTAAACCCCCGAGACTTGGGAATTTTAACTACAACGGATCTGGGATGTGGGAGGGTAAAACCTTGATCGCCCCTTAGTTATGAAAGGTTTAAGACGCTGCATTTCCTTTCGGTTGGTGTAAACAATAGAACGGGCATCGTACTGTGTTTCTAACAAGCAGGGAAACTTGAAGGGTTTGATTCCCCGAAGCATTTTGATCATGACTGATACCGATTAAACAAAAGAATTAGAACATAGTCTTAAAATATTTTAAGGTATTATATACTAAAGGTAACTAAGGTGATTTTGGTGCTTTAACGAAATTGGCAAGGGCTGTTATTTTTGTTTAAGTTAGATTTCCATATGAAAAGTGCTCTTCCCACTCGTGCACTGGGCCATTCACATTTGTACTTCGCGCACCATCACTTACCTAATGGTGTGGCTCTTTCCCTTTTCAATACCTCTTTCATACAAGCTCAGATCTGAAAAAAAGTGGACTGAACTAGGGTAGGGTTGACCCACGAAGAAATCGACAGAATTGCCTTTTGAGGAACGAATGGTTTTAAGGAAAAGGAAAAGCAACAAGGAAATCCTACTGCTTGGCATATTTTCATCCAGTCAATAAAAGATACAAGTAACATACGAAGATTCTCAATACGATAGACAGATTGCCAGGCCTTTTTGGCCAGAAGGGGGCTCTCGAGAATATTGCAACCCCTGAGAGAGAGAGAGAGAGAGAGAGAGAGAGAGAGAGAGAGAGAGAGAGAGAGAGAGAGAGAGAGAGAGACCTTCCACCTTCACATTCCCCTTTTAGCGTCCAGCTATCATCAGACTGATTGATTCAGCGTCATGTTTTAGCTTCTTTTACTTTAATGCAGTAGAATCCTATTCAACGCCTCTTTTAAAAGACAAGTGTATCATTTCCTCTAAGATTAAACGATCTTCCCTCATCATTAACCCTCACCCCTCCCCGCTTTTTCTGTCTAAAATAACGGCTATTCTCAAAAAGGGATTAAGAGAGAA
>NC_090725.1:241144495-241146995 GCF_036898095.1 Palaemon carinicauda | reverse complement strand
GAGAGAGAGAGAGAGAGAGAGAGAGCAGTATTGCGGACTATTTTCTCTCACAGCAACATTTGTCAAACTATTGTCCAAAACCACTTGCAAACTCGGTTACATCAAATTATGACCCTTCGATCTCCTCAGGTCATTTCACCTCGCTTCTATTCCCTCCATCTATATTATTATTATTACTTGCTAAGCTACAACCCTGGTTGGAAAAGCAGAATGCTATAAGCATTCAAATAATTGTCAAATTGGACTCTTTCAAGTATTACATAAAAAAAAACCATCTCAAAATAAGAAAGGTAACAAAGCATCTATTTATTTCTAAGGTATAATGGCCAAGTCCATTTTAACAAAAAATACCTATATTCTTCCAATGTTTTTATTGCCATTTCTTATACAAAGTTAATCCTTAGACTATGATCTGAGCACAAAGGGCTATATAAACTTTAAATTGTTCGACTCCTAATATCTGTTGGAATCGCAAAAAACCCTATTGGGTGGACCAAGAATTGAAACCCTTTACTCACTAGCTAAACCCCCAATGTAACCTCTTGAGTAACCCCCAAACCCGAACTCCCTTTTCTCATCCGGTCTTTCGCTTTAATATAAACACAGCCATAACAAGTTTGAGAGAGAAAACTGGTTGGACCGAGTGACTCCAGGGTACACAGTGTACAACTTTGATCACATAGATGGCGCCCAAGGGACTTTGGTAAGTGTCAACAACCGTGTCTCTTGTAAACCTATCCGATGGGATACCTGAACTAAGCGGTGTGCGTTGTTTAGCAGTGTAATATCATCCTGCTACAACCCTAGTTGGAAAAGCAGGATGCTCTAAGCCCATAGACTACAGCAGGGAAAATAGCTCAGTGAGGAAAGGAAAACGGGAAACAAGAGAAGTAATCAAAATAATAAATTCTAAGAACAGTGACAATATTATTTTTCATATATAAACTATAAAACCTTTAACAAAATAAGAGGAAGATAAATAGATAGAATAGTATGACCGAGTGTACCCTCAAGCAAGAGAGCTCTACCCAAAGACAGTGGAAGACCATGGTACAATGGCTATGGCACTACCCAAGACTACAGAACAATGGTTTGATATGGAATAGCCGCACGTACTTTTGACCTCGAATTCAAATTCTTCACTTTCGGATTGCAAATGAAAATTCTTATTGATCTCCAATCTAAGTAAAGATTTGACTTAACGTTGCTTGAATTATTTGATCGGAAGATCAAAGGTACACCTAACAACAATATTCAAACTTTTTTTTCTATCAATAAACTTTCAATAGGAAAGTTTATACTAGATTAGTAATACTGGTAATCATTTGAGCATCTTTGAAGAAAAAATCTATCCACTTTCTGATTAACCCCACGTTACTAATTTTTTTCTCTCATTGGAAGACACTCAGAGAGAGAGAGAGAGAGAGAGAGAGAGAGAGAGAGAGAGAGAGAGAGAGAGAGAGAGAGAGAGAAGCATATTTATTAACAGTCTGGAAAATTGAAATTTAAGGCATCTTTTAACTTGATTTGACCATAAAGTGAAACATATATGGCCAAGTGGAAGCAAGCAAACATTTTGACCGGTGAAGTTATTTTTCTTTGAGAAGAAACTCATAAATAATAAGCATGAGAAAAATAAATGCCGACAAATACTACCAAAATTCATCAAGGTAAACTCAAAAGCTGTAAAGAAATGCCAGACTGTGCATAATAAGGAAAATGAAGAACTGAGGATGCTGGTGAAAGGGATAAACAGCAGAGTGAAAGGTCACCTACGCCAACGCTGCAGCAGAGATCATCCCCAGGTATCTTATACTTGAACCAGTAACCTGGTAGGTAGTAGGTTGGCCAGGGCACCAGCCATCCGTTGAGATACTATCGCTAGAGTGTTAAGGGGTCCTTCGACTGGCCAGACAGTACTACATTGGATCCTTCTCTCTGGTTACGGTTCACTTTCCTTTTACCTACATATATATCGAATAGTCTGGCCTATTCTTTACAGATTCTCCTCTGTCCTCATGCACTGACAACACTGAGAATACCATACAATTCTTCTTCACCAAAGGAGTTAATTACAGCACTGTAATTATTCAGTGGCTACTTTCCTCTTTGTAAGGGTAGAAGACACTCTTTAGCTATAGTAAGTAGCTCTACTAGGAGAATGACACTCCAAATCAAACCATAGTTCTCTAGTTTTGGGTAATGCCATAGCCTCTGTACCATGGTATTCCAATGTCTTCGGTTAGAGTTCTCTTGCTTTAGGGAACACTCGGGCGCACTATTTTATCTAATTTCTCCTCCTCTTGTTATGTTGAAGTGGTTACAGTTTATAAAGGGATTATTTATTTTAATGTTTGTTCTTAAAATATTTTGTCCTTGTTTCCTTTCCTAACTGGTTCTTTTCTCTGTTGGGGCCAATGGGCTTATAGCATCCTCCTTTTCCAACTAGGGTTGTAGCTTATCAAGTAATAATAATAATAATAACTGTCGTTAACGTTTG
>NC_090725.1:241126995-241136995 GCF_036898095.1 Palaemon carinicauda | reverse complement strand
TTTACCTGGCAAGACATCAGTCCCTTACCAGCAAGTTTTCCCTGACCTCCTGGCCCACCAGGTAACACAATTGATAGCATTTAATTCGAATTACCCTAATAAGTCAATATGCATGAAAATCAACACAATATCAGGCAAAAATAGAAAAACATTTCTACCTCATACTGGGATCGAATCCTAGCTCCTTCAAATGAAAGGACAGGTCACTTCTAAACATCCCACCAGAGGCTGAAAAGAAGTCGGAACCTAACTGCTAACTGCAATTCACGATTTACCTGGTGACACATCAATCTCTTACCAGCGAGTTTTCCCCGACTTCCCGGCCCACCAGGTGACACAATTGATAGCATTTAATTCGAATTACCCCTAATAAGTCAATATGGATGAAAATCAACATAATATCGGGCTTAAATTGAAATATATTTCTACATCATACTGGGATCGAATCCTAGCTCCTTCAAATGAAAGGACAGGTCGCTTCTAACCATGCCACCAGAAGCTCAAAAGAAGACGGAACCTAACTGCTTACTACAATTCAGGATTTACCTGGCAAGACATCAGTCTCTTACCAACGAGTTTTCCCCAACTTTCCGGCCCACCAGGTGACAATTGATTGCATTTAATTCGAATTATCCCTAATGAGTCGATATGGATGAAAATCTATACAATATCGGGCTAAAATAAAAATAAATTTCTACCTTATACTGGGATCAAATACTGGCTCCTTCCAATGAAAGGCAGGGTTGCTTCTAACCATGCCACCAGACGCTCAAAATTAGTTGGAACCTAACTGCTAACTGCAATTCAGGATTTACCTCACAAGACATCAGTCTCTTACCAGCAAGTTTTCCCCAACTTCCCAGGCCCACCAGGTGACACAATTAATGGCATTTGATTTGAATTACCCCTAATGAGTCAATATGTATTAATATCAACACAATATTGTGCTCAAATAGACATAAATTTCTACCTCATACTGGGGTCGAACCCTACCTCCTTCAAACGAAAGGGCAAGTCGCTTCAAACCATGCCACCAGAGGCTCAAAAGAAGTTGGAACCTAAATGCTAACTGCAATTCAGGATTTACCTCGCGAGACATTAGTCTCTTACCAGCCAGTTTTCCCCAACTTCTCAGCCCACCAGGTGACACAATTGATAGCATTTAATTCGAATTACCCCTAATGAGTTAAAATGGATGAAAATCAACATAATATCGTGCTCAAAGAGAAATAAATATCTACCTCATACTAGGATCGAACCCTACCTCCTTTAAATGAAAGGCCAGGTCCCTTCTAACCATGCCACCAGCGGCTCAAAGAAGTCGGAACCTAACGCTAACTGCAATTCAGGATTTATCTGGCAAGACATCAGTCTCTTACCAGCAAGCTTTCCCCGGCTTCCCAGCCCACCAGGTGACACAATTGATAGCATTTAATTCGAATTACCCCTAATGAGTCAATATGGATGAAAATCAACACAATATCGGGTTTAAATAGAAATAAATTTCTACCTCATACTGGGATCAAACCCTACCTCCTTCAAATGAAAGGACACCTCGCTTCTAACCATGCCACCAGAGGCTCAAGAGAAGTCGGAATCTAACTACTAACTGCAATTCAGGATTTACCTGGCGAGACATTAGTCTCTTAACAGCGAGTTTTCCCCGACTTCCCAGCGCATCAGGCGACAAAATTGATAGCATTTTAATTCAAATTACCCCTAATGAGTCAATACGGATGGGAATCAACACAATATCGTTCACAAAGAGAAATAAATTTCTACCTCATACTAGGATTGAACCCTAGTTCCTTCAAATGAAAGGACAGGTCACTTCTAAACATCCCACCAGAGGCTGAAAAGAAGTCGGAACCTAACTGCTAACTGCAATTCACGATTTATCTGGTAAGACATCAGTCTCTTACCAGCGAGTGTTCCCCGACTTCCCAGCCCATCAGGTGACACAATTGATAGCATTTAATTCGAGTTACCCCTGATGAGTCAATATGGATGAAAATCAACACAATATCGGGCTAAAATAGAAATGAATTTCTACCTCATACTGGGATCGAACCCTACCTCCTTCAAATGAAAGGCCACCTCGCTTCTAACCATGCCACCAGAGGCTCAAATGAAGTCGGAACCTAACTGCTAACTGCAATTCAGGATTTACTTGGCGAGACATTAGTCTCTTACCAGGGAGTTTTCCCCGACTTTCCAGCCCACCAGGCGACAAAATTGATTGCATTTTATTCGAATGACCTCTAATGAGTAAATATGGATGGAAATCAACACAATATCGTTCGCAAAGAAAAATAAATTTCTACCTCATACTAGGATCGAACTCTAGCTCCTTCATATGAAAGGCCAGGTCCCTTCTAACCATGCCACCAGAGGCTCAAAAGTAGTCGGAACCTACCTGCTAACGGCAATTCAGGATTTACCTGGCAAGACATTAGTCTCTTACCAGCGAGTTTTCCCCGACTTCCCGGCCCACCAGATGACACAATTGATAACATTTAATTCGAATTACCCCTAATGAGTCAATATGGATGAAAATCAACACAATATCGTGCTCAAATAGAAATAAATTCCAACCTCATACTGGGATCGAACCCTAGCTCCTTCCAATGAAAGGCCAGGTCGCTTCTAACCATGCCACCAGATGCTCAAATGAAGTCGGAACCTAACTACTACCTGCAATTCAGGATTTACCTGGCAAGACATCAGTCTCTTACCAGCGAGTTCTCCCCAAACTTCCCAGCCCACCAGGTGACACAATTGGCAGCATTTAATTCGAATTACCCCTAATGAGTCAATATGGATGAAAATCAACACAATATCGTGCTCATATAGAGATAAATTTCTACCTCATACTGGGATCAAACCTTAGCTCCTTCAAATGAAATGCCAGGTTGCTTTTAACCATGCTACCAGAGGCTCAAATGAAGTTGGAACCTAAATGCTAACGGCAATTCAGGATTTACCTGGCGAGATATCAATCTCTTACCAGCGAGTTTTCCCCAACTTGCCGGCCCACGAGGTGACACAATTGATAGCATTTAATTCGAATTAACCCTAATGAGTCAAAATGGATGAAAATTTACACTATATCCGGCTCAAATAGAAATAAATTTTTTCCTCATACTGGGATCAAACCCTGCCTCTTTCAAATGAAAGGCCAGGTCCCTTCTAACCATGCCACCATAGGCTCAAAAGAAGTTGGAACCTAAAAGCTAATTGCAATTCAGGATTTACCTCACAAGACATCAGTCTCTTCCCAGCGAGTTTTCCCCAACTTCCCAGCCCACTAGGTGACACAATTGAAAGCATTTAATTCGAATTACCCATAATGAGTAAATTTGGATGAAAATCAACATAATATTGGGTTCAAATAGAAATACATTTCTACCTCATACTGGGATCGAACCCTAGATCCTTCAAATGAAAGGCCAGGTCGCTTCTAACCATGCCACCAGAGGCTAAAAAGAAGTTGGAACCCAACTGCTAACTGCAATTCAAGATTTACCTGGTGAGACATCAGTCTCTTACCAGAAAGTTTTCCCTGGCTCCCCGGCCCACCAGGTGACACAATTGATAGCATTTAATTCGAATTACCCCTAATGAGTCAATATGGAAGAAAATCAACACAATATCGTGCTCAAATAGAAATAAATTTCTACCTCATACTGAGATCGAACCCTACCTTATTCAAATGAAATGCCAGGTTGTTTCTAACCATGCCACCAGAGGCTCAAAAGAAGTTGGAACCTAACTGCTAACTGCAATTCGCGATTTACCTGGTGAGACATCAATCTCTTACGAGTGAGTTTTCCCCCGACTTCCCGGCCCACCAGGTGACACAATTGATAGCATTTAATTCGAATTACCCATAATGAGTTAAAATGGATGAAAATCAACACAATATTGGGCTAAAATAGAAATAAATTTCTACCTCATACTGGGATTCAATCCTAGCTCCTTCGAATGAAATGACAGGTCGCTTCTTAACATCCCACCAGAGGCTCAAAAGAAGTCAGAACCTAACTGCTTACTACAATTCAGGATTTACCTGGCAAGATATCAGACTCTTACCAGCGAGTTTTCCCCGACTTTCCGGCCCACCAGGTGACACAATTGATAGCATTCAATTCGAATTATCCCTAATAAGTCAATATGGATTAAAATCAACACAATATCGGGTTAAAATAGATATAAATTTCTACCTCATACTGGGATCGAATCCTGGCTCCTTTCAAGGAAAGGCCAGGTCGCGTTTCACCATGCCACCAGAGGCTCAAAAGAAGTTGGAACCTAACTGCTAACTGCAATTCAGGATTTACCTCAAAAGACATCAGTCTCTTACTAGCGAGTTTTTCCTAACTTTCCGGCCCACCAGGTGACACAATTAATAGCATTTAATTCGAATTACCCATAATGAGTCAATATGTATTAAAATCAACACAATATTGTGCTCAAATAGACATAAATTTCTACCTCATACTGGGGTCAAACCCTATCTCCTTCAAACGAAAGGCCAGATCGCTTCAAACCATGCCACCAGAGGCTCAAACAAAGTTGGAACCTACCTGCCAACTGCAATTCAGGATTTACCTCGCGAGACATCAGTCTCTTACCAGCCAGTTTTCCCCAATTTCTCGGCCCACCAGGTGACACAATTGATAGCATTTAATTCGAATTACCCCTAAAAAATCAACATAATATTGTGCTCAAATAGAAATAAATATCTCCCTCATACTGGGATCGAACCCTACCACCTTCAAATGAAAGGCCACCTCATTTCTAACCATGCCACCAGAGGCTCAAAAGAAGTCGGAACCTAACTGCTAACTGCAATTCAGGATTTATCTGGTAAGACATCAGTCTCTTACCAGCGAGTGTTCCCCGACTTCCCAGCCCACCAGGTGACACAATTGATAGCATTTAATTCGCGTTACCCCTAATGAGTCAATATGGATGAAAATCAACACAATATCGGGCTAAAATAGAAATGAATTTTTACCTCATACTGGGATCGAACCCTACCTCCTTCAAATGAAAGGCCACCTCGATTCTAACCATGCCACCAGAGGCTCAAATGAAGTCGGAACCTAACTGCTAACTGCAATTCAGGATTTACCTGGCGAGACATTAGTCTCTTACCAGGGAGTTTTCCCCGACTTTCCAGCCCATCAGGCGACAAAATTGATAGCATTTTATTCGAATGACCTCTAATGAGTAAATATGGATGGAAATCAACACAATATCGTTCGCAAAGAAAAATAAATTTCTACCTCATACTAGGATCGAACTCTAGCTCCTTCAAATGAAAGGCCAGGTTGATTCTAACCATGCCACCAGAGGCTCAAAAGTAGTCGGAACCTACCTGCTAACGGCAATTCAGGATTTACCTGGCAAGACATTAGTCTCTTACCAGCGAGTTTTCCCCGACTTCCCGGCCCCCCAGGTGACACAATTGATAGCATTTAATTAGAATTACCCCTAATGAGTCGATATGGATGAAAATCAACATAATATTGTGCTCAAATAGAGATACATTTCTACCTCATTTTGGGATCAAACCCTAGCACCTTCAAACGAAAGGCCAGGTCACTTCAAACCATGCCAAGAAGTCGGAATCTACCTGCTAACGGCAATTCAGGATTTACCTGGAGAAACATCAGTCTCTTACCAGCGAATTTTCACAGACTTACCAGCCCACCAGGTGACACAATTGATAGCATTTAATTCGAATTACCCCTAATGAGTCAATATGGATGAAAATCAACACAATATCGAGCTCAAATAGAAACACATTTCGACCTCATAATGGGATCGAACCCTACCTCCTTCAAACGAAAGGCCAGGTTGCTTCTAACCATGCCACCAGAGGCTCAAAAGAAGTCGGAAACTAACTGCTTACTGCAATTCAGGATTTACCTGGCGAGACATCAGTCTCTTACCAGCTAGTTTTCCCCGACTTCCCAGGTCCACCAGGTGACACAATTGATAGCATTTAATTTGAATTACCCCTAATGAGTCAATATGGATGAAAATCAACACAATATCAGGCTCAAATAGAAATAAATTTCTACTTCTTACTGGGATCGAAACCTAGCTCCTTCAAATGAAAGGCCAGGTCGCTTCTAACCATTTCACCAGAGGCTCAAAAGAAGTCATAACCTAACTGCTAACTGCAATTCAGGATTTACCTACCAGCGAGTTTTCCCCAATTTCTCAGCCCACTAGGTGACACAATTGATAGCATTTAATTCGAATTACCACTATCGAGTCAATATGGATAAAAATCAACACAATATCGTGCTAAAATAAAAACACACTTCTATCTCAAACTGGGATGGAACCCTAGCTCCTTCAAATGAAAGGCCAGGTCACTTCTAACCATGCCACCAGAGGCTCTAAAGAAGTCGGAACCTAACTGCTAACTGCAATTCAGGATTTACCTGACGAGACATCAGTCCTTTACCAGCCAGTTTTCCCCAACTTTCTCGCCCACCAGGTGACACAATTGATAGCATTTAATTCGAATTAACCCTAATGAGTCAATATGGATGAAAATTTACACTATATCCGGCTCAAATAGAAATAAATTTTTTCCTCATACTGGGATCAAACCCTACTTACTCCAAATGAAATGCCATGTCGCTTCTAACCATTCCACCAGAGGCTCAAAAGAAGTCGGAACCTAACTGCTAACTGCAATTCAGTATTTACCTGGCAAGAGACCAGTCTCTTACCAGCGAGTTTTCCCCAACTTCCCAGGCCAACCAGGTGGCACAATTGATAGCATTTAATTTGAATTACCCCTAATGTGTCAATATGGATGAAAATCAACACAGTAACGTGCTCAAATAGAAATAAATTTCTACCTCATACTGGGATCAAACTCTAGCTCTTTCAAATGAAAGGCCAGGTCACTTCTAACCATGCCACCAGAGGCTCTAAAGAAGTCGGAACCTAACTGCTAACTGCAATTCAGGATTTACCTGACGAGACATCAGTCCTTTACCAGCCAGTTTTCCCCAACTTTCTCGCCCACCAGGTGACACAATTGATAGCATTTAATTCGAATTAACCCTAATGAGTCAATATGGATGAAAATTTACACTATATCCGGCTCAAATAGAAATAAATTTTTTCCTCATACTGGGATCAAACCCTACCTACTCCAAATGAAATGCCATGTCGCTTCTAACCATTCCACCAGAGGCTCAAAAGAAGTCGGAACCTAACTGCTAACTGCAATTCAGTATTTACCTGGCAAGACACCAGTCTCTTACCAGCGAGTTTTCCCCAACTTCCCAGGCCAACCAGGTGGCACAATTGATAGCATTTAATTTGATTTACCCCTAATGTGTCAATATGGATGAAAATCAACACAGTAACGTGCTCAAATAGAAATAAATTTCTACCTCATACTGGGATTGAACTCTAGCTCTTTCAAATGAAAGGCCAGGTCACTTCTAACCATGCCACCAGAGGCTCTAAAGAAGTCGGAACCTAACTGCTAACTGCAATTCAGGATTTACCTGACGAGACATCAGTCCTTTACCAGCCAGTTTTCCCCAACTTTCTGGCCCACCAGGTGACACAATTGATAGTATTTAATTCAAATTAACCCTAATGAGTCAATATGGATGAAAATTTACACTATATCCGGCTCAAATAGAAATAAATTTTTTCCTCATACTGGGATCAAACCCTACCTACTCCAAATGAAATGCCATGTCGCTTCTAACCATTCCACCAGAGGCTCAAAAGAAGTCGGAACCATACTGCTAACTGCAATTAAGGATTTACCTCGCGATACATCAGTCTCTTACCAGCGAGTTTTCCCCGACTTCCCGGCCCACCAGGTGACACAATTGATAGCATTTAATTCGAATTACCCCTAATGAGTCAATATGGATGGAAATCAACACAATATCGTTTGCAAAGAGAAATAAATTTCTATCTCATACTGTGATCCAACCCGAGCTCCTTCAAATTAAATGCCAGGTTGCTTCCAACCATGTCACCAGAGGCTCAAAAGAAATCTGAACCTTACTATATATACTGTATATATACTGTGTGTGTGTATATATATATATATATATATATATATATATATATATATATATATATATATATACACACAGTATATATACAGTATATATATTTATTTATATTTACCGGTATGTATATACAGTATATGGGTGTGTCATATTGCATCTGAGGAGTGCTAGCCACAAAGAATTCTAACCATATTGTTCAGTACCGAATACTACATAGTAAAGTCCTGTACCTGACACAACTATATAGCATGTGAATGAAATGCATGGTACAGTAATGAGAGAGAGAGAGAGAGAGAGAGAGAGAGAGAGAGAGAGAGAGAGAGAGAGAGAGAGAGAGAGAGAGAGAGAGAATACTATGTTGTAGTACAGTCAACTGTTGTAAATCTTAACACATGAACCCTTTATCATGAAATATTTTGGGGGACTCAAGCAGTACAAAAAAGCAAGACTACTGCCTTGTAACAGTATGCATTACACTTACTTGGTGGGTAGGCCATACCACCAACTTTCCTTTTCCATTCTATAACATCAAATATTGCTGGCTATGTAGATCCAGACATTTAGATACACACATACGCTACACTATACGCTACTCTGTCTCTCAAATCAGATGATATTTTTTTTTTTTCAAATTGCACAGTAATCTCTTTGAAATAGACGAAATTTTTTTATTAATGGGGTATGGCAACGCACTTTATTGGTCTCATGAGGTAGCTGGTGAAAAGCAAGCATCCGTCACCAGTCTGTCTGTCATTTCTCTTGCTTGTGTTATCGAGTAAATATATGCTACTAAAGCTGTATTTAGGGATGACAGGATTGAGGTAGTCTTTTACATGGATTTTCTTGATTTAGAGTACTGAAAATGGGCAGAATCATGGTGGAATGACCACAGTCAATGTAATAATTTCTTTTGTCAGGGCATCCATTCGATGGACAGCCACTGTACGTTTTTCAGTTGGTCTTGCCAGCCGGTGTACTACAGGCACGTTTCCTTTTCTAAACCCCAAACTATATCCCCACAATGTCATTTTTCCTATTTCTTCTTCAAAATCTTTCGACCATTATTCCTACTTCAAAATAATTAATTTCTTTTCCTGTACCTGCTCTACAAGAAAATAATGATAAAAACGAATGTCACTAATAACCAGACAGATTTTTTTTAGTCATGGAACTAGCTTAAATACGGAATGCACACAGACGCATATAGAAGTCAATGCATTATTCATATACTTATCTCAACTCATATCAAATATTTAAAGCATGTTATTTTGAGACTAGTAGATAGGATTTCATTATACCAGAGAATTTAAGAAGGTAGCAAATGCAATATTTAGGCTTTGTTAGGTTTTTCAGCAGAGAATACGTTTGTACAGTAGTTTTGATATAGTGAGCTTACTTTCATTTCATCTTCAAGTCACAAATTAAGCACGAAGCATATTATACCGTTAACAACTATTCACGGAATATATAATACAGTACAGTAGTATTGTACAATTATTGTTCGACTTAATAAAGGTAACGAAACCTACGTTGCTTGTCGGGGAATAAAGTCCAATGCCTGAACCTGTATAGCACAGTAGTCTACTGAACGTCTTCGAGATGTAAACAAAATTCTCAAAGGTAACTTATGTTTTCCTTCATACATACTTCAGTATTCAGATTTTTAGTTCATGCTACGTATACTACTGCTATTTTCAAAAGGAATGTCTGCGTATATTTTGTATTTACTAATTTTATAAGTAAATTTTTTTCTTTTGCATTTTTTCATCGTGACCTTTCAACGCTGACCCCGACGTAAGGCTGCGTAAAACAGTATGACATATGACAAGGATTTTATTTTTGCATTTAATATTTATGGAAAAGCTACGTAAAGACTGAACTGATGTACGCCAAACCGATGTAAATGGAGGTACTACTATGTATGTACG
>NC_090725.1:241119495-241124495 GCF_036898095.1 Palaemon carinicauda | reverse complement strand
ATAAAAGTGAATGCAATTCTGCACTCAAAGCAAATAAGACAAAATTTATAAATATTTATGTTTTTTGAGAAAATTTATAAGACTGATTCTTTCAATGTTGGTTGAATAATTTGCAACACCTTATATAAATGTTTCGCCTGTACTTCCTTTTACATCCTGGAGGGCTTAGGTCATTCATAATTAATTATCCCCATTCATTCATCCACAGCTCTCTCCTCTCTCCATCTTATTTCTCTCACTTCCTTTCCCTAATCCATAATCATCCATGAACCTTCCAATTTGCAATTCTTTGTTTCTCTGATTTTCGATAACACTTGTAAGAGGATTCCACCAATTTGCTTTTAGAATGATGTGCAACAAAAAATAACGAGACTCAACCCTCCACGTGATTCTAATTTACCAAAAATTTAAGAGAGGTAAATCAGTTTCTGATATGTGGGCAGCTAACAATGCTGGCTACTGACACCAGGCAGTGCCAGCAGAAAGTTTACAAGCCTCCTATTTTATTCATACGTCAGGATGAAGAATACAAGATCGTCAAAAACTAGTAAGAACGCGAATATCATAGCAATAACGATTACAGTGTATATGTAAGGAAAATAGTACGAGACATGATGCAAAAGCGTTAACTTTAGCCGAGCAGTATTTGATAAAAAGTGCAAAATATAGCTATTAATTAGGCTTTATTATGGGTAGTAAATAAGCTGGTTTACTTAAATATAGACTTACACGAAGCCACTATATATTAGCAGGAAATATTGTTTACAAGGATTAACCCCCCCCCCCCCCCTTTACCAAAAAAAAAAAACTGTAACAAGGGCGTGAATATACATTCATGACATAACCAAAAAATAGGAAAAAATAAAAATTTGAACAAACCCTACTTGCCGTTAATTTCATATTTCCATGGCATCTTCCACTGTCTTGGGGTAGAGTTCTCTTGCTTAAAGTTACACTCGAGCAGACTATTCTATCCTATTTCTCTTCCTCTTGTGTTTTTTTTTTCAAGTTCTTATAGTTTATATATGAAAGATCTCTTCTAATGTTGCTACCGTTCTTAAAATATTTTATTTTAATTGTTCATTAATTGTATTGTAGTTTATTTATTTCCTTGTTTCCTTTCCTCACTGAGCTATTTTTCCTTGTTGGAGCCCTTGGGCTTACAGCATCTTGCTTTCCAACTAGGGTTGTAGCTCATGTGATTATAATAATAATAATAATAATAATAATAATAATAATAATAATAAAACTTGAAGAAAACACCATGCCATGTCTAAGAATCTTGGGAATTGAAAATTCAGTTTTACACGTATATTTATATATATATATATATATATATATATATATATATATATATATATATATATATATATATATATATATATATATATATAAAGGAGCCTTCTAAAAGAGCGGAAGCTCCTGTGTTTTTTTAAATATACAACGTTAATACCCACTAATAATAATAACAATAGAATCGGAGGAGGAAGTAACACTAACCATGAGAAAGTATTCTTTTATTAAAGAATCTTGAATAAAATGAAAAAAAAAACAACAAAAATGCTGAGAAAAATCTTATAGTCTCGTAGATTAGAAATGCAGTTTTAAAACAGCGTGTAACAGTTAATTTTGTTTTAATTAAGAAAGTTCTAAATATCATTAGAGATCATAATGACTTCATATTTCTAAAAAATATTAGATTATGCGATTCTGAATTCGATATAAATACTTGCAGTAACTTCACAAACTTCTGATCTCATTCAACTTTAACTTCTGATCTCATTCAACTTTTTTTGAGAAACTACAAAAAAAAAAATCAACTTCTGGAGAAACATCACAAAATAATTGGATTTCCCAGAAATGGAAGAAAGATACATGACTAAACAGCGGATAATATTCTAACATATACTTGCTATGTCATCTCTTTAAATGGAAATCTAGAAAGTAGTGAAAAGGAATGGAGTATAATCAATGCGAAAGTAAACATACACGCACGTACAAATTAACGTTGGATAGAAAAGCTAAGCGATGCAAGACAGGTAAAATTTAGTGCAAATTTGAGAATATTCGTGAAAATTACAGGTTTAAGACAAATGCCAAGGATTGGAAAACAAGACAGTTTAATATTAGCCTACACGTGCGATGCAGCTACACAGTGGTACTAGTGTAAAATCATGGCTGACCAAGATGTGTACAAGTCTGGAGAAAGGTAAGGATTCTAAAGGAATAAGAAAGAGTAATTACGAATCCTTTGTTAAATAAAAAATTAAAGATGACAATAAAAATCATGATTGATGTACTGAGGTAAGTGTAAAGCAGCTTTCTTATCAGGAAGGAAAGAGATAACAAAAGATTAGATGGGGGACGAGAAACGTGCGTGAGTATAGCATAGGTTAAAGAGATATGATTCATGCAATTAGCATGGCTATGTAGTATGAGGAATCCATGAATCTAGACAAAATTTTTGGCAAATTGATAAGTGAATATAAATTCCATGAAGAGTTGTTATCATATAAGTTTCTTCAATTAAACTTTAGAGGGTGATCAAAATACTCTTAAGGAAAGCGATACTTTGATTAGAGTAATTCTTCACCAAATGTACTCTTGAAATATGGTTTTTCGAGACACATTTCCTGTGTTACGAACGGCTTATGATATCGATTCGTACCGGAAACGGGGTGTTCTAAATCCCAACCCTGAAAAAAATCAGTCGAAAACTTATTTCCTTCAAAATGCAAGGCCGAGCGTTGAACGACTTCCGAATTTTCTGAATCAAATTCATAAGTCAAATCACGTACTTTATGATGATGATGATAATGATGAGTTACTAGGGCCTATTGAAACGAGAGTAGAAGTGAATTTTTTCGCGAGTCCTAAACGGGTTCAGAAGAAAATTTTCCCGAATCTCCAAATAACTTCAGAGGAAATAGCCAAAGACTTAGCATGAAGTTTTGAATGACCCCAAAACAGAATCTCTGAACGGCTTCGGAAGAAAACTTTCCCTGATCTCCAAATGGCTTCCAAAGAAATAGCCATAGACTCGGCAAAGAGTTCTGAATGACTCCAGAACAGATTCTTCCCGGAACAGTTCTGAACGGCTCGGCCCCGAGTTCCAAATGATTTCTGGGAGCATAGAGCATAGAGGTGCAACCATAGACCCAAGACTGGAGTCCATTGCACCACTGATATAAATTGAAACCAATTAAGGTACTAAGACAAGGAGAAGGATTTCACTTGACTCACAGAGTTCGCGTTCTGACGGAACACCTTCATCTACTGATGGTTTTGAGTAACCATCGAAATTGCCGAGCTTTGAAGATCATAATGTACGCGCCTTGAAGGATCCGTTGCTTGGACTTTTGCGACGATGTCCTATAATTGGAGACTACTGAACAAAAACTACGAGACTTTGTATTGGTGCAAAAATGGATTGCGGGAAATGAGAACGGAAGCAGAATGGTTCAACCAAGTGGTCAGCGACGTATGGTTCTTCAACAGGATTGCCTCAAAATTCGACATTGAAGAAAAGACATACCCGGACGGCATTGGTAAATATAGAGTTGCTCATCGTTTACTTTGGCATGATATGCGGTGATGGGTAAGGACATTAATGCCACGATTTTTAGGAGGAATCTGACAAACCGAGGACACACGGCACTGAAATCTCTCTTGAAATCTCGATAGAAACTGACGAACGATGGAAACGAGATCTTAAAAAATAGAAGCGACAGAAGAGAATGGTGACGAAGAGGTCAAATAGCCTCTAATGCTAGAGGTGAGTCACCTTAAAATAAAGGTCAAAAGAGCCTCTAGTGCTAGAAGTAAGGCAAGTAAAAATAACAGTCACAGAGCTTTTAACGCTCGAGGTAAGGAACTTAAAGATGTCAAAGAACCTCTAATGCTAGCGGTAAGGCACCTCAAAATAGAGGTCAAATAACCTCATACTGGAAGTATAGCACCTCAAAATAGAGGTAAAAAAAACCTCCAATGCTAGAGATAAGGCACTTCCAAATTGTGGTCAAAGAACCTCTAGTGCTAGTGATAAGGCGCCTCAAAATATGAGGTCAAAGCGTCTCTAATGCTAGAGGTAAAGCACCTCTAAATAGAGGTCAAAGAACCTCTAATGCTAGGAGAATGGCACCTCAAAATAGAAGTCAATGTATCTCTAATGCTAGAAATATAGCACCTCTAAATAGAGGTCAAAGAACCTCTAATGCTAGGAGAATAGCACCTCAAAATAGAAGTCAATGTATCTCTAATGCTAGAAATATAGCGCCTCAAAATAGAGGTCAAAGAACCTCTAATGCTGGAGGTAAATCGCATCAAGATAGAGGTGATTTACCTCTACAATTATGGCGCATCAAAATAGAAATTGAAAAACCCCTAATGCTAGAAGTATGGCGCCTCAAAATAGAGGTCAAATAACCTCTAATGCTAGAGGTAAATCGCATCAAAATAGAGGTGATTTACCTCCAGAAGTATGGCGCATAAAGATAGAGGTTCAAGAACCCCTAATGCTAGAGGTATGGCACCTCAAAATAGAGGTCAAAGGGCTTCTAATGCTAGAAGTATAGTGCCTCCAAATATAGGTCAAAGGCCTCTAATGCTAGAAGTATGGCACCTCAAAATAGGTCAAAGGGCCTCTAATGCTAAAAGTATGGCATCTAAAAACAGGCCAAAGGGCCTCTAATTCTAAAAGATGCCATCTAAAAATAGAAGTCAACCAGCCTCTAATGCCAGAGGCAAGGCACCTCAAAATAGAGGTAAAAAAAACTCTAATGCTAGAAGTATGGCATCTAAAAACAGATCAAAGGGATTCTAATTCTATAAGTATGGCATCTAAAAACAGATCAAAGAGATCCTACTGTAATTCTAGAAGTATGGCATCTAAAAATAGAAGTCAACCAACCTCTAATGCCAGAGGCAAGGCACCTCAAAACAGAGGTCAAAGAACCTTTAATGCTAGAATTATGGCATCTCAAAATAGCGTTCAAAGAGCC
>NC_090725.1:241109495-241114495 GCF_036898095.1 Palaemon carinicauda | reverse complement strand
ATCTCTCTCCTTGTAAACTAACTTCTCCATTCTCCCCATTTTTCAATCTCAAATACTCTGTCTTTTTCCTGCTGATCTTCAATCATCTATTTTCTATTTCTCTTCTCCATTCCTCCAGTTTCTCTTCTACTATCTCTCGCTTAGTGCTACATAGTATAACATCATCAGCAAAAAGCATACACCAAGGAGACTGACCTCTAACACCTTGTGTTACTACATCCATGACCAGATCAAATAGGTAAGGGGTCAATGCAGACCCTTGATGTAGTCCCACATTTACTGGGAAACTTTCTGTTAGGCCTATACTGCTCTTAACATTTGCTTCTGCCCTCTCATACATATCTTGGGTGATTCTTACGTATTTCTCAGGGACTCCCTTTTCTCTCATACATCTCCACAGCTCCTGACGTGGTACTCGATCATATGCCTTCTCCATGTCAATAAAGACCATATGTAATTCTTTCTGTTTCTCCCGATGTTTTTCTATCATCTGCCTCAAAGCAAATATTGCATTTACAGTCCCTCTTCCAGGCATGAATCAAAATTGTTCCTCACCAATTGCAGTTTCATCTCTGAGTCTCTTCTCAATGATCTTCTCCCATATCTTCATAGTATGGCTTATCAACTTTATGCCTCTGTAGTCGCTACATTCCTGGATGTTTCCCTTCCCCTTATAGATGCAGATGATTAGGCTTCCTCTCCATTCCTCAGGCATCTTTTCCTGATTGAAGATCTTTTGCATCAGGTCCCACAAAATATCTATGCCTTCCTCTCCAAGACTATTCCATACCTCTACTAGTATGTTATCCGGTCCTGCAGCTTTACTATTTTTCATCTTCTTTAATGCTTGCTCTACTTCTCTTCTAGTCACTCCTATGGTAACTGCCTCGTTTGGGAGTCCATCTTCAAATACTGTTCTTGGGTTCTCCTCATTCCCACCTTCTTTTAATTTCATTCTCTTCTGCTAGAACTATACCATTGCTATCTTTTATTTGCCTTATCTGCGACAGGTCTTTAGATGCAGCATCTAGGGTCTTAGCAATTTGTAATATTTTCTTCTCTCCTTCTGGTGTTTCCATCTCTTTATAGACTTCATTTAATGTCTCTGCCTTTGCCTTTGCTACTGCTCTTCTTGCTTCTTTCTTTGGCTGCTTATAGTTTTTCATATTCACTCCAATCGAACTTTCCTTCAAATCTTTCGATATTATTATTCCTACACCATTTCTTCCTTCCATATTTGCTCCACTGTAATAAAATTTACAACCTTCGCCTTGTTTGCTTGCCTTATTTCCCTTCCACCTGGTTTCCTGCCCACACAGCACTCCAATCTTCCTTCTCTCCATGAGGTCAACAAGCTCTTGCCCTTTTCCAATAATTGTCCCCACATTCAGAGTTGCTACTCTCATCTTCTCCCCAGATATTTTCCTCCGGGCTGGGTTAAAGAGGCAAGCTCAGAGGAAAATATCTGAGGAGAAGATGAGAGTAGCAACTCTGAATGTGGGAACAATGACTGGAAAAGGGCGAGAGCTGGTTGACCTCATGGAGAGAAGGAAGATTGGAGTGCTGGGTGTGCAAGAGACTAGATGGAAGGGAAATAAGGCAAGAGAACTAGGCGAAGGTTGTAAATTTTATTATAGTGGAGCAAATATGGAAGGAAGAAATGGTGTAGGAATAATATTATCGAAAGATTTGAAGAAAAGTTTAATTGGAGTGAATAGGAAAAATGACAGAATTAAGAGTTTAAAGCTGGGACTGGGAGCAACAATAGTCAATGTGGTGTGTGCCTATGCCCCGCTAACTAGATGTATAGGAGGAGGAGAAGGATACATTCTGGGAGGAAATGGACCAGGAGCTTAGAATAATTCTTGCAAGGGAAAGGGTAATCTGAATGGCCATTTGGGAATTAGTAAGGAAGGGATAGAGAAAGTGCATGGAAGATGGGGTGTGGGCGAGAGAAATGATGGGGGAAAAAGAGCAATTAATTTTGAAGTGACTTTTGACCTAGCAATGATCAACACCTTTGAGAAAAAGATTAACAGACTGACTACTTACAGTAACGGGGGCAGGGAGAGCCAGATAGATTTGCTGCTGTGTAAGAGAGACCATCTGACAGATTAGAAATTGCATGGTGATAAATGGGGAGAGTGTAGTAGCACAACACAGGTTAGTGGTAATTGATAGCAGACTAAGGAATTGTAGGAAAAGTAAAAAGACGAGAATGGACGCAAAGATTATGTGGTGGAAATTGAAAGAGGCAGAACTGAGAGTCTTGCTTAAGAAAAGAGTGCTGGAAGCAGTAAGGTTACATGGGGATGTACAAGAATGGTGGACCGAGAATAGTAAAGTGATTCAAAGGATCGGTGGGCAAGTACTTGTTAAGTCATCATGTAGATATATATATATATATATATATATATATATATATATATATATGTATGTATATATATATATATATATATATATATATATATATATATATATATATATATATATATATATATATATATATATATATATATATATATATATATATATATAGAATGAAAAGTAATGGGCCAAGAACACTACCCTGAGGAACACCAGATATCACATTCCTATACTTACTATGGTGACCTTTAACAACTATTATTTGTAATCTAATACTCAAAAATTCAATAATGAATCTAAGAAAAGTCCCATTTACTCCCAACTGTTTGCAAGTGAAGATAAGGGTCTCCTGATCAACTTGAAGAAAAGGGCATCATGATTAACAGAGGTCAAATCCAGCACTAAATTCAAGACCAATCATAATAACTTCCAGACGACAATCAAGGGATTTCTGTACAACATGGAAGTTTGTAAGATGAGCATCAAATACTCCAAGGGCAGCTACAAAGGACCATCACAGGTTTTCTTATATCTCCTGTGTAGTGCCTTATGAAAAGCCTTTTACTCGGAAGAGATGCTGGATAGCCTCCACCTTTGAGGATCCAAAGACTTCACAGACTTGTGGCTCTGATAGTGCTGCTGACAGAGAAACGTAAACCATTGGGGTAGTTCTCTTGGGACCTCGACTAGAAGGACTAACAGATCAGGAAATCACTTGGCATGAGACCATCTGGGAGCCACCAGGGTCATCTGGAATCCAGGCATATTCAACACCTTTTTAATTAACAGTCAGATTAGTACGAACAGAGGAAAGGTGTAAGTATCCAGGTGATCCAATGGGTGTTGGAAAGCGTCTTCGTACACAGCCCAAGTGTCTAGAACGAAGGGAGCATAACACGTGGAACTTCTTGTTTTGTCATGTGGCGAAAGGGATTGATTGCCCAGTGAAACTCACATTATAAGAAACTTCTCCGCTATGCAAAGATGTGGTGATTACTCCAACCTTACAACCAGCTCCTGGTGACTGAATGTGTATGCATGTACATTCCATTTGCCTGGAATGTACCTGGCAGACAACTCTATAGCATGGAATATCGCCCAGACGTGAATTCACTATGTCAGCTCGCAGAGAAGGCCTGAGAACACTCCCCCATGCTTGTTGACGTAGGCCACTATAGTGGTGTTGTACCTTATCAGAACTGCTGAGTGCCACCTCAAAGGTTATTGGAATGCTTGCAGTACTATAAAGGATGCTTTGCATTTCGAGGACATTGTAGATGCATTTCTTCTCATAACCAGACAGATGCATTTCTTCTCATGACCAGACCGATGCATTTCTTTTCCAGACCAAACACCCGAGACAACAAGGTCATTTAGGTATTCGGTTAACCCCTACTTCAATGCACCTGAAAACAACTGCACATCTGGAGGCAGAGTTGAGTGGGACTTCCCTGGTGAATTTTCCTCATTCAACCAGCCGCAAGATTAGCCCATGAGCTTCTCATTCGAGGAAAGGTGACGGAGAAGACTGCCAGAGACAAGCTGGTATTTCTGTCTTGAACAGGAACGATCATGCAGCCTCCTTGAGCCTGCTGATGCAATCGTCTGCTACTGCAGAATTAGGTCAAATTTGTCCTCACCGGTCTACACGGAGCCTGGTGAAGGGCTTCCAGCTTCTGAAGGGGTGCAGCAAATGCTGGGGGGTCCTCTACACACTACTGAAAACTGAAAATCCTGCTGATGTAATATCCAAGAGCTCCTTGCTCCCTATGCTTACATACCAGGGACCAATACAGGGGCGTATACACAAGGTTGGCAGTAGCAGACGGACTCGGAGGAAACCAAAATAGCAAAAGTCTTCTTTGGTATCTTCTTGAACATTGGCAAGACAGACACTGGCAAAGACTTGGCTGGCTTTTTTCCCTCCAGGGCATATGCCTGCCACTGCACAGGAGGCCTCAACCTGCACTCAGCACATGGGGACGATTATGAACAATAACGCTCCCTACAAGAAGTACAGAGGGTGAGTGCATCTATAGCCAGTTTATTTAAACCAGGTGCAACATGAACCCTTCCCCCGGGCAAGTTCAAACTCTTGCTTAACTTTCATTCCAACCACCTCAAATATCATCACTTCCTGATAAAGAAAAAGAAAATTAAAAAGTTTGTTAGGAGCTGACAGTGCTCATCAGCAGCGCAACAAAAGTGAAGATTTCAAACTGGCAATGGAGCCAGGGCTTTTTGCTTATACCCTCCCAGTAGTTTAAACACTCCTTAAACAATTCTAATGACCGTCTCCAGTTCGCGCTGAAACAACCTCTATATTAAAGGAAGTGGTTTGTATGTCTCTGAACAGATGAGGCAAGGAAGGATGTGAATGTTTGGAAAAGATTAAGAGAAGATTTGAAATATACAGTATCGAATCCAAGGTTTATATGCATGAAATGGCAGTTGAACAAACACTCCTTTATAGAACTGAAATGTAGATTTTAATATGGATGAAGGGAAAAATGTTGAACCTGTTCTCATAACCGTGTTTATTGACTGGATTTTTTCAAACTTTTGGGTAAAGCTAAATAAAGCTTACCGCCTAAATTATGTTGTTAAATACCTAGGGAATTGCGTAACTACTG
>NC_090725.1:241071995-241104495 GCF_036898095.1 Palaemon carinicauda | reverse complement strand
ATCTTGGGTTAGAGTTCTCTTGCTTGAGGGTACACTATTCTACCTAATTTCTCTTCCTCTTGTTTTGTAAAAGTTTTTATAGTTTATATTGGAAATATTTATTTTAATATTACTGTTCTTAAAAATATTTTACTTTTCCTTGTTTCCCTTCCTCACTGGCCTATTTTCCCTGTTGGGGTCTCTGGGCTTAAAGCATCCTGCTTTTCAAACTACAGTTATAGCTTAGCAAGTAATAATAATAATGATGATATGTCGCCCTCAAAAATACCTCTTGGCGCAATGCTCTCCATTGCCAGCCGCCCATATAGCCAAGATTTTTCTGCTCTCCCAACAGCAGTTGGTGGACCAAAAGACTTTGCTCGCCTTCAGGGAAATGACCAGTATTGCTCGCTTGCAACCTAGCACAGAAGGTTCTTCTCGAGAAGTGAACCTACTCCATGCCCATTGGGTACGATGCCTACCCAAACCTATATGCGCCACTATCCCCAATATCGGTACCTTGCCCATGAAGGGCCTGATGACCAAAGTCAACGCCCTTGTGGACAGCAACTTCACCTCCTTCAAAACCTCCATTAATGCCTCCACTCCTGACGAAGAGAACAACTACTCACCACTCCAACGTGAATGCAGTAATACGCAGATGGTTGCTATGTGACATGCAGAAGAGGTGACAAAGCCGTCCATCGCCCACATATGACACCCTTTGCTCAAGCCCCTACCAACGACCTCTCCAGCCACTTATTGACGCCCATCAGCCACAGTTCTCCAACTACTACCACTCCAGATTTGGGGGCTGCTGTGAAGAAATGTGCGGACGGTTGTCAGTGGCCAAAATCCGTATAAGTAGGCTATCCCTTGTGGCGCTGGCCTTCACTGTCACTAATCTTCATTTTTTATATGATGGAGATACCAGTGGGAAGCTTTTGGTGGACACTCATGCCTGCCATTCCCTTCTACCGAAATCGCTCTTCAGGACATGACGTAGTCATTCCAAGCCAGCTCATGTCTGCCTGGTAGTTGCCAATGGATCTGGGAGCCCCAAATATCATTGAAAATTCGTCGTTGCTGACGTTACATTGCCATTACCAGGTGCGGACTTCCTCTCCCATTTCCACCTCCTGGTATATGTGAGGCATCAACGATTAGTCAATGCGGACTCAAGCTCGTCAACACCTCTTCAACCAGCCCTCTCCAGCCTTAAACTCCACATCAGCGCACCCACAGAAGCTTACGCCCACCTCCTCACGTCGCATCCGGAAGTCTTCCATCCTGAACTTCACCAAACGCCCTAGCAAAGTATTTATCACCATATCAAGACATCGGGGCACCAATGTTTGCCAGATTCAAGCATCTGGCACCGAGATCGTTTGGCAGCCGCTAAAGAAACATTCACCAAACTGGAATAAATGGGCCCTTGCCACGTGATTACAGGCATCTGAACATGAAGACAGACCTAGATCACCACCCTCTTCCAAACATTGCCGACGTCACCTACTACTTGAAGAAAAATGTTTTCTACACACTTGACCTCTGAAAAGGATATTATCAGGTACCCATGAACCCAGAAGACATCCTCAAGACCACCATTACTGCTCCTTCAGTACATACACCTTCAATTACTACTGTTTGGCCTTCACATTGCTGGGGCCACTTGTCAATGCCTCATGGATGGCATCTTAAGGGGACCTCCCCTTCTATGTACATTATGTGGATAACATACTTGTGTTCTCTTCCTCCAAAGAGGACCACCTCCATATCATTCCTGACTGCCTACGACAGAACGGCCTTGTAGTCCAGTACAGCAAGTGTACTTTTGGTGACAACGAAGTTTCATTTTTAGGGCACCGCATCAATTCTGAAGGCATTCACCCCCTCCCTGAGAAGTAGCAGTCATTCAGACCTTTACCATGCCCTCAACCCTCAAAGCACGCCAAGAATTCTTGGACATGATAAACTATTATCACCAGTTCTTGTCAGCCATTTCCGCCAATCTTGCCCCTTTCTACACCTACTTTAAGGGCAATCCAAAAGACCTGAATTGGGGTCCCTTCAAGATGCAGCCTTCTGCAACACAAAGAATGCCCTATCAACTGCTGCTGCCCTCACTTCTCCTGTGCCACATGGCCCTCTCCTCTCCACTAATCCCAGCAATGTCTCTATTGGTGCAGTACTCCAGTAGATGGTCAATGGCCTCCCATGAAGATTGGTGTTCTTCAGAAGAAAACTGTCCAAGGTGGAATCCAGCTAATCTACCTTAGTCCGCGAATTGCTAGCAGTGCATTTAGCTGTCCATCACTTTCGACACCCTTCATCACTCGAACGGACCACATGCCTCTGGTGCACGCCCTAACTCAATATTCCAATGCCTGGTCTGCTCGTCAACTCCGACATCTGAATAACCCTGCACCCTTCAACACATCTCTGGGAAAATGAATCTCGTTGCCGATGCCCTGTCAAGAAACACATCGCCCGCCATTAATCTGGGATTGGATTACAACACCTTGGCAAAAGTCCAAAGAAAAGATCCCGCGTACCAAGCATGTAGGACATCCTGCACATCCATCCGTTGAGAAGAGGTCGCCCTCAACGATTCCTACGCCACACTCTTCTGTGATGTCAGTACTGGTTGACCACGATCACAGATACCTGGCCCCCATGCGCCAATAGGAGTTTGATTTCATCCATACCCTCACACATTTCTTGTGCCAAATTATTGTAAAGCTACTGAAAACTTTGTTCATTTGGCATGGCATTACTAGAGACATGTTTTGGTTTGTTTTCATTTTTGTGACATTCTTGCTCTCAGCTGATTGTATATAATTTTGTTATCTGTTGAATAAACTTTGATTGCATTCACCTCGCTTCCCTGTTAGCACCTAACAACCACCTCGCACAATAGCAACTGAAATCATGAAAAATCTCACTTATGTTAATTAACACTATTATCAGTGACTAAAAGATGCATGCTTTTCAGAAAAAAAAAAACTTTGGTGAATATTGTACACAAATAATAATAATAATAATAATAATAATAATAGTAATAATCAATTATAATAATAATAAAAATGAACAAACGCAAAATGTTCCAGATAGATCAGAAAACAATTCAAAGTATTTTTATAAAAACATTTTAAAAATACCATTACAGGTTTAAAAATATACAAAAAATGACTATAAATGTAACGAATAAATAACCCCATTAAATTCCAAATTATAGTAAAAAATATTCCAAATAATAAAGTATATTCGAAAACTAGACACTAATATCTATAAAAATGTTAAGCTTTTATAAACAGATCACGAATATCGGCAGTTTTCGTAATGACTTTCAATTAATAGATGTCAATAATAATGATAATAAACTAAATGTCTTCCCGTTTAATTTTTTCATATGGACGAAGAGATAATGTGACATAAAAGAAATTTTAAAACTCCCAATCCCTGATCATGTTCCAAAAGTGGTGCCCATGTTGTATCTCTTCTTTTCGAAATTCTCGAACTTCCAGGTATAAAGAAAAATTAGTCAAACTTAATTGGGTTTTTCAAACTACATCATTACCAATTTCTTGCAAAACCCCGTAAGAATAACAAAAAATGCTCTTGAACTGAAGTCGCTACTATAAATGGATTATGGAATTATAAAATTTGGCGTTATGGTCACCGCTGGAGCTGAGGAGGCCATTCATCACCGATGTACAACTAAGGTAAAACCCGCAGTTGTACTATGAGGTCGGAGCTGAATACAACTAAGGTAAAACCTGCAGTTGTACTATAAAGTCGGAGCTGAAAGAGGTGGACCGCAAGATTGTAGTAAAGAAGTGGGATCGGGGGTAAATTAGAAAGCTTAAGGGAAGGGTGGGGGGGGGGGGGGTAACCTACCTACGCTACAAAGACCCTTTACTATGCTTTAACTAACGGCACTGGCCTCCTACAGGGATTTTCACACAGAGAAAATCTTAAATTTTTCATAATCGGTTAAAGTGATTATGAAAACAATCTTTCAAAAATTCTGCATGGTAAAATATATTACATCGACGAAGAGCTTAAGAATAGACCAAACAATACAATAGGAATAAAATTACGAGTAAGAAAAGCAAGCCCACTCAAAATATCTGACCGTTCCACTTCGAATAATAAAGCACCTTCACCACGCATATATCAATTCTGGTTTTCCTTAACCATCAATATAACCATATTTTTGGAAAATCTCAATTAGAAAAATTAAGCCTAACGCATTCCCATATTTTCTTGGCCTACGTGTCTCTTCTCAAGTACACCCGGTCACAAGTGGGACACTAGAATGACAGTTTTAATTCTGTATATGTTCTATCTTTTTCACAGCACGTTTTCTTTTACTTTTTTATTAGATCTCGAAGATATTTCAATCTGGACTTTTTCCGATAATTTCTTTATTAAAACACTCTCGAGTGATAGAAGAATAAACGGTTAATTTTAATTATATAAAATCCATATATATATATATATATATATATATATATATATATATATATATATATATATATATATATATATATATATATATATACATACAGGGAGAGAGAGGGGAGGAGAGAGAGAGAGAAAGAGATTATTCTAAAATGTATTCAAATATATAATTTCTTTATTGAAACAAACTCGAGTGATAGGAGAATAAACGGTTAATTTTAATTATATACAATCCAAATAAAATATATATATATATATATATATATATATATATATATATATATATATATATATATATATATATATATATATATATATATACAGGGAGAGAGAGGGAAAGAGAGATTATTCTAAAATGTATTCAAATACTTCATTCAATCAGTTGGTTTTTAGGACATATTTGTGTAACAATCCCGTTCACATCACTGTGGCTCTCAGTGTTTACAAGATTACAATCGGCACTCTTCGGTCATAGATGATATCGAAAGACTAAAGATCCTTATGGCAGCTTGTTTGCAAACAGTGTTTGGCATTCATTGCAGTAATTTATTCCAATTCTAACTAGACTGAGCAATAGACATTATCTACCAACCTAGGGTCCTGTGGCTAGCCCAATCTGAGGTCCCACCTTTAATTTTAAGGGACCCAGAATACTTCGATAGACTCACTTAACTTCCAATGAAACTATCAGGATGTTATGTACAGTTTAATTCAAATGTTCATTAATACTCTGGGCTGTAGGGAAGCTTGATGCCCTCTCTACGCTGGATTGTATTGGTCAGGAATTCTCAGCGGTCAATTGAATTTTGACTGTAACTAGGGCTCATTCAATTGCTGTGGGTTATATCTTACCTACTGGTTATTCTAATGTAGTGGGTCCCTGATTTAAACTCCCTTTGAGAAACATTGTTCCTCTTCATAACTTGTAGCCTGGCTGTTCCCATATTTTCTCGGTAGGGTATCCACGTAGTTTCACACTTCCCTTCCATGAAATGTATGGTCCAATAATATAAATAATTCGATGCCCTGTAGCCCTGATGAAGGTTATAAGATTAGGGCTTTAATAGTTGCCTGCACTAAACATTGGTTAGTTTTACCTTTCTTCTTTGCTTTGAGCTTGAATGGAGTCATATCAAGTCGGGTGGATGGCGTCTTTGGATTATGAATACCATATAAAAATTTTGTAATCAAATATATAAAGAATCATGCCCCAAAAAGTGTATTTAAAAGTGTAAAGGTAAGAATACCCTGGATGGAATAAGTACTTTAAATCACTTCATTGTAAAAAGAATAAACAACTTCAAGAGGATTCTAATCAAGAATTTACATGAGCGGAAAAATGGGGGGTGGTCTACATGTAAATATAAAATCAATATGTAATGACCACGATCATATCATTAAACCTTGCATTTTTAAGTGAAAAGGTAGAGATGGAAAAAAATGCATTTCAAATATTTAATAAATTTAAATTTAAATGGTTACACATTTACGAATACATAATTTAAAATTATATAAATTTCACTGTAGCAGCTGGTGGTGGAATGACGTAAACGAGTCTTCGAAATGCACTATTATAAGAGATTTTAAGGTTCACAACTGCGAGGGCTTAACCTTCTTCCTTTCACTCATCCGCTAAAAAATACAAAGTAGAGGAGAATCAACCACGGGAAAAATCAGAACAATAAATACAACACTAACAAAAATTGACTAAAATAAATCAACAAAAATTCAACACTAATCAAAATATCAATTACTGTAATCGCCTGACTAAAATCTACAATTTTCATATAAATCAAAATCTTGAAATAAACGAATCACCGAAAACAGCAATTAACTAATCACGAAATCACTCACGTAAATATTTGCTCAAATCACCACTAAATCACAACAGCTCTCAAATTATCAGTAAGACAACTAGCAAATTTAACGAGTTGTCAAATACTTAAATTTATAGACTGCATAGAAATCACAGGTTCAATCTAGTAAGAATTTAATTAAAATACTTTAAATTATTCTCAAAAACACTGGCATATAGAATATGTAACGCAAGAACAAGCATTAAAGCCCCTTATGCTTACCCTGTTGCGATATCAGTTCTGGCGAGTGTGGAAAAAATCATTTAACAGACGATCATCGTTAAGCAGCGTCCGGATCCCATCCTCGATGAATTAGTGTGCAATTATTTCCATGGTAGAGGAAAAATCCATAATAGTTAATCCAGCGTGTGTATACATCCTAAAATCCACTTGAATAATGGAAGAGAGGGAAAGAGAGCTCCTCCTCACTCCCGTGTAAGGTTGCTGAAGACTGGTGCTGTGTGAAAAAACTTCACAACGACGTTAACGGCAGGCAGATATAACTGGATATAATTACTGTATAGTAGTTACTATCTAAAAGCAAAGGGGCAATTAGCGACACTTCTGTATGCCAAATGTATCAATACTTAAATATTCAAATTAATAATTTGAAGTTTTTTCAATCTGCCCCCCGCGGATTTAAATTTAAATTTCTATACAAGACCAGATTGAGCTAGCTGCTTATTCTTCTCAGAACAAACCAAAGCAGCCCCCCGTTGAATTCTTGCAATATTGTCATTAGAAACAACATTAGAATCACTCCGAGGTACAAAATTTAAATCTAACTGATCAATATGAGAATCACTTAACCCATCACCTTTAACCAAAAGAATAACAGACGATATATCCCTAAAAACAACACTTTTATTACCCTTGACCAATTGTACTTGAACAGCCTCACCAAGAGAATTATAAATAACATCAAGAACTCTAGCTAAAGGGTAATTGGGAGCCTTAACCATTGAATCCTTTATCAAGACTATGTCACCTTTTGAAATTTTAACGTGCTCTCTAGGGTAATATTTATCTCTGTATTTAGTTGCCTGATCTTGCAATCCAAATAAAAATTCATTGTGATAACTATTACGCAATTTCTCTTTAATATGAATTAAACGCCGAAAGTCCTTACCCAAGTCAGAAGAGTCATAATTATCAAGTTGACCTTCGTGATATATACATTCCATAACCTGTGTATCATATCCAAATTTCAAAAACTCTGGTGATAGCACCTGAAAATCATCATTCACATTCTGTTCCCTTAATGCGCCAAGTTCAGAAATGGGTTTCTTATTAGCGTAACATATGCATTGTTTAATTACATGAGAAAATTCCAGAAAATCTAGAATATTATTATGGATTGCTCCCTGTATTAACTTTCTTACCAGACCAACTCCGGACTCTATGATACCTCCAATACCACGATTCAGAGAACCACGAGGATACTGTGAAAATTCAGTGACATCGACACCCCTCTGACTGAAGAATTCCTGCACCTCACTTGCTTTCAGACATTCCTCAATCCATGTGAATGCACCACCAAGATTTGAGCCAGAATCTGAAAATACTTTGTTAGGCAAACCATAGTTGTAAACATGATTTTGAAAAGCCAATAAAAATCCTTTAGAATCAGCTGAAGTCACTATTTCAACATTAATCATGTGAGACCAAATACATTTAAAAATTACCCCATAGGTTTTAACTTTGTCACTTCCATACCTTGTGAAATATGGTCCAAAGTAATCAATGAAACATACAGAAAAAAACCTCTTTATGGGATTCACATTCCACTCTCTATAGTCATTAGCATTAACTTTAACTGGTCTACTATTAAAACGTTTACAGTGGTAACATTCATTCACAACCTTCTTAACTGTTGAAAATCCCTTGAGCAAAAAAAATGCCGGTTTCAATTTATGTAGCACATAGTAAGTACTCGAGTGATTAAACTTCATGTGAGTGTCCATTATCAGTATTCTACCGAAATCGCTATTATTACTAATGAGTATTGGAGTTCTCGACATCATACCTTTAGACATCTTTCCCATTTTACATTTTACTCTAAGAATACCATCAGTGTCACAAAATACATTCATTCTACTAACTAGCTCAGGAATACACTTTTTTGCTTTCCGTTTTGAAGTGAAAAAATCTTGTAAATCTGGAAAGCAATTCTGTTGATCAAGCTTTAGCAAATCATTACTGCATTTTTTGTAGCTTGCATCTAATAAGGCAATTGACTGCTGGCTCTTAGAATTTATTCTTAATCTTAATTTGTTTATGAAAAGCTTAACTTTCATTAGTACTTTAATTGCTTTGTCAAGTGAAGAATACTTAGTTAAATCAACAACTGTACCAACTGACATATCTTCAACACTTGCCTTATTTACAACCAGCTTCGGTATATCCACATCATTAATCATGCCTGGATTAGGAATTACAAGCCATTCTAGTAAATTTAAATCTTCCCGTAACATCTTGGGTCCGGTCAAGTAACAAGAGTTTCTTAACTTTGAGAAGGATACTAATCTAGTCGTGAAATCTGCAGCATTTTCATTTGATCCTACGTGAGCTAACTTCACCGAGTGTGTAGACTTACAGAGGTCGACAATATTTGCGATTCTATTATTTACATATACACTTCTCTTTTGAAGCTTTGTTCTCAAGTTCTCATAATCAGCTAGCCAACTTAAGGCAATCGTAGAATCTGAAAACAACATTATGTCATTAACTGCAATAGGCACAATACAAGAAGTGAGCATTTTATACAGATCAAAAGCCCTTTGCAATGCATACTCTACTGCAGTGAGTTCGAGTACAGGCATAGTTCGCCCTTTCAGATTTTTATTCAGAATCTTATTATGGGCAGATACGAAGGATACCAACTTTGAATCTCTCTCCTGCAAGTAAATAACACATCCAATAAAGTTTTTACTCGCATCACTCATTACAATTATATCAAAATTAGACTTTCTGCTACCCATATATCTTGGTATCTCTAGCCTTTCACCATTATTGAATTGTGAAGCTATGTTTCTCCATTCATTTAGCTGAGCACCATGAAGAGAAGTATCCCATTTATCTACATAATCAGACTGTAATTGCCTGAGGAAGATCTTACATCTGTTTAAAACAGGCAAGTTAGTATTATTCAAATCAAATATACTCATTACTGAACTCAAAATCTGCCTAAGAGTATTGGCTTCAACATTTAATTTAACACATGTGGCCTTTAGTATATCATTATATCTGTCCCAGCACATGCCAAGAATTTTAACCTCTTGTGGAGTCTCTGTGCCAACTTTACAGTCAATGTCACGCTGAAATTGAGAATAATTAGTAACATACTGCTGCAATGGAAATTTATGCTGCTCAAATATTGTACTGGCTTCCCTGTGAACCATTTCAACTTCATCTTCATGTGCACAACCAATTAGAAAATTATCAACATAACTGCCTTGGAAGATTCTTTTTTTCAATTCCTGAATTTCTTCAGTATCACCATCTGTCTCCAATATTAGCATTTTATAAAGACAGCACTGCAACAGATATGGAGAAACAGACATCCCAAATATTACTCGCTTTGAGCGATACACAACTGGTGTAAAATCTCTAGATTCAACATCCTTAAACCAATAAAAGAGAAATTTTGAGGAATTCTCATCATCAATGGCCAATCTATGAAAGGCTTTTGAAATATCAAATCCAAGTATAAACTTGTCAAACCTCATCATGGTCAATGCATCACTTATTTTAAAATTCTTGTAATAACCTGGGTGAATACATTGATTCAGACTAATGCCTTTACTGCCATCATGTCTTTTTTCTGCAAGATTCGCCATGTAAATAACTCTTACTTTCGTAGTATCTCTTTCTTCTTTAATTACAGGACTGTGGCTAATGAAGAAATATTTTGGAAATTTCCTTTTATATTCTTCAAAATCTTCAACTTTTTCAATGATTCCCAAATCAATTTGTGACTGGAAAACTTCATCAATTCGCTTTAGAACATTACTGTTCATGTATTTCTTCTTCAGACTGCACAGAACCTTGAAAGCAAGTCTCTCATTTGATCCAAGAAGATCTTTATATCTAGTCAACCAAGGAATTGGTACGACATAAAATTTTTCAGAATCTCTGTAAATGTTGCATAAAATAAAATCTGTCACTTCTTGCTCAGTTTCATTAGTAACACATTCAATAGAATCCTCCTCTTCCATATTTATGAATATCTTACAATCATGACCCAACTGAGAATAATCCGCAACCTCTGCTATATCTGGCAGGCTTTCAAAATTATATATTCCATCAAGTGTTGGCACTTCATAGTCAAATCCATCAGAATCAATCTCCATAGTGCCAATGTATGAAGTAGTAGATTTTGTTTCTTCAGAAATCTTCCTATGAGACATCAAAGATGTATCTACTGCATCGGAAAGATTCTTTATCCAGTCAGAAATAGAACCAATTAATATTAGTTTATCATTAATTCTGTAAAAAGAAGCCAGTCTGTCTTTTTGACCTAGTACTCCACTCTCCATGCTCATCACACAATGCCAATCCTTTGCACCTATCAGTAGCTTTATATCATCAATGTCATGAATTCTGTTTACACCATTGAATTTATCATAAGCAACCTCTTTACCATTCTGCCTTAGCAGTTCTATTAATTTATACATATGAGGAGCTTTCATCTGAATTTTAATCTTAGGAATACAAATACAAGTAATTTCATAACTTACATCACCAATCTTAAAAGGAAAACTCACTGACTTGGTACAAATCTTTTGATTAGTATTAATGCCCTTGATAATCAAATGTATCTTAGGATCTACTACCTTCAAGTTCAAAAAATCTGCTAAACTTTCCTCAATAAAGGAATTCTGGCTACCCGAATCCAAAACTGTATCCACTTTAACACTATCATATTCAGTCGTCACTGTTAGTAATGGTAATAAAGAATCAACAATATCCAAATGACTAGATGCTGTAACAGTTGATGGTATTTCATTAACACTCTCGACAACATTAACCACCTTTGTGGTAGTTTGCTTACTATTACTAGAATCTGTTGGCTTTGAACTACACAAAAAACTCCAGTGTTTACCCTTTTTGCATTTGAAGCATACACCTGACGTCTGAAATCTGCACTCATTACTATTATGACCTGGTTTTAAGCATTTAAAGCACTTGTGCAATTCTTTCAATCGCTTTATTTTATCAGATACTTGCAAGTACTTTGTACAACTGGCAATTTTGTGATCTTTAGCATTACAAAGCATACATAAACTCCTGGTTAAACTAGTATTCAAACTAGTAGCCAACACTGCGGTTTTACATGGACTTTCTTTACTAATGTTTAATTGAGCGTTATACCTGCTGCAAGCTTCCAAAAATTTACCAGTGACCTCATCTAAAGTAGGATGAGACTTATTTGTGATCGCAACTATGATATCTTGAAATTTAGTAGGCAATGAAGACCACACAAAATAAAGCATAACAGTGTCCAAATCAATAGCATTTTCTATCACTGCATCAATCAGCTTCTTAATATGAGCATAAAAAATATATGGATCATCCTTGCCCCAAACAAACCTCAAGTCAGTTAACTCTTTAATGAGGACAAACTTCTGAGGCATTTCATCAGCAAATGCTGCGATCAAAGTTTGTTTAGCCTGACCAAAAGTTTGCTGGGACACCTTTATAGAACTAATCATAGCCTTTGCTCTACTATGACATTGCTGCTCAAGTAAATTATACCTCTCGACTTCATTTAAATTATACGGAGCAGTCAAGTGTTCAAAAACTTCAAAAAATCGCTTACATGTAAATTTATCTTCCTTAGAATCTGCATAATACCGAGGCAAATTCAACTTGGGCAAATCAATTTTAGTTCTGCAAGAAGTTTTATTATCAATCTGTACGGAGAGATTATCAAGTCGAGATTGCATTTTGTTTGACAGTAATTTAATTTTACGATGATATTCCTCACATTCAGAATCCTGCCTATCCAAATCCTCCTGCGGAACTAAGGAGTCCAGTCTAACATTAGTCAAAATCAAATCATCCAAGGACTGCAATCTTTGACTGTACTCACTCAGAAAACTCAATTCTGTTTGCAATTCCGCTTTATCTAAAGAATCAACAGTATTACACAATTTATTATATAATACACTAACCTTACGGCGTATAGTAGTACGTTCACGCTTTTCCGATTCCGTCATCTTTAACTAACAGACAATACACCTCAAATAAATCAACTTTCAAATGAAAAACTAATACGTACAACGCGAGAGGGAGGGGGACCCGGACACCGCCCAACTAGAAACGACCAACATTCCACACCAGTGCTTAAAAATATTAATCCAAAAGTTCGAAGGACCAAGCGGAAAAATGGGGGGTGGTCTACATGTAAATATAAAATCAATATGTAATGACCACGATCATATCATTAAACCTTGCATTTTTAAGTGAAAAGGTAGAGATGGAAAAAAATGCATTTTAAATATTTAATAAATTTAAATTTAAATGGTTACACATTTACGAATACATAATTTAAAATTATATAAATTTCACTGTAGCAGCTGGTGGTGGAATGACGTAAACGAGTCTTCGAAATGCACTATTATAAGAGATTTTAAGGTTCACAACTGCGAGGGCTTAACCTTCTTCCTTTCACTCATCCGCTAAAAAATACAAAGTAGAGGAGAATCAACCACGGGAAAAATCAGAACAATAAATACAACACTAACAAAAATTGACTAAAATAAATCAACAAAAATTCAACACTAATCAAAATATCAATTACTGTAATCGCCTGACTAAAATCTACAATTTTCATATAAATCAAAATCTTGAAATAAACGAATCACCGAAAACAGCAATTAACTAATCACGAAATCACTCACGTAAATATTTGCTCAAATCACCACTAAATCACAACAGCTCTCAAATTATCAGTAAGACAACTAGCAAATTTAACGAGTTGTCAAATACTTAAATTTATAGACTGCATAGAAATCACAGGTTCAATCTAGTAAGAATTTAATTAAAATACTTTAAATTATTCTCAAAAACACTGGCATATAGAATATGTAACGCAAGAACAAGCATTAAAGCCCCTTATGCTTACCCTGTTGCGATATCAGTTCTGGCGAGTGTGGAAAAAATCATTTAACAGACGATCATCGTTAAGCAGCGTCCGGATCCCATCCTCGATGAATTAGTGTGCAATTATTTCCATGGTAGAGGAAAAATCCATAATAGTTAATCCAGCGTGTGTATACATCCTAAAATCCACTTGAATAATGGAAGAGAGGGAAAGAGAGCTCCTCCTCACTCCCGTGTAAGGTTGCTGAAGACTGGTGCTGTGTGAAAAAACTTCACAACGACGTTAACGGCAGGCAGATATAACTGGATATAATTACTGTATAGTAGTTACTATCTAAAAGCAAAGGGGCAATTAGCGACACTTCTGTATGCCAAATGTATCAATACTTAAATATTCAAATTAATAATTTGAAGTTTTTTCAATACATGGGTTACAAGTCTAGATTTTGAGAGGTAGCTGTAAAGCATCACAATGTACACTGCATTGGAAAAGCAATGACAGCCCCAGAGATCAACACCCAACCTATTACAACAAAGGGACCGTATAGTTCATTGAAAGAAGGATATTTAGGCAGCTTACGTCGATTTTTTGACCAGATGAGACAGATCTAACAAAAGTGTGACTTCTTTCCTAGCTATCTACATCCAAAATACTTTCAATTTTTGCAAGGCCCCAAGTGCACAGGTCATACTGACAGCATGTACGCAGCAAAATGCAATTTTTGAGGTTTCGCACTCCGAGAATAGGAGAATATCATCGTTAGACGGAAATAATGAAATAGTATGAGGCAACTTGGAACTCTCAAAAATTGACATAAGCTGCCTAGCTATCTGGTGGTAGATTTATGATGCACAATGGTTATTGTACATTTCTGTATTGAAAAGGTGACTCTGAGGATACTCCTAAAGGCATAGTTTACATGAGTACTTTTATATGTATGTTTCAATGTTGGAATGAAAACGCGACATGGACTAGAGTGCATGCGTGATCTGCCATCAAAAAACCAGGGTGGACCTCAAGTGCCCATTGGATGGGCCAGGCACTGGAAACAAAAACGTGTCAAACAAGACTTTCTTGACTAACGTTTGTGCATTCCGCAAAATAGACAGATTACCACAAAAACTGTGCTTCGATGAAGGCGTCACCATTGAAGACTTTATGGCACATCGGGCAAAGTGGCACAAATCCTGTTGCAGAAAATTTGCCTAAGACAAATTACACTGAACTGAACGAAAAAGAGAACCGACTTTAGATGATCGAGGCTCTGCCACTGATGAGAAGCGCCGAAAAGACCGACAAATTCTGCCAAAATTCTCATGCATTTTCTGCGGCAAAGAGGATGGCCATCTGCATGAATTCAGAACTCTGAATGCAGATGCGAATATCAGGTGGATGGTCACCGATTTTCAAGACACAGCTCTGCTTGCAAAGTTTTCTGGCGGTGACCTAACTGCCACTGAAGCAAAATACCCCCTGACCTGCCTGACTGAGCTACGAAATCACCATGGGTCCAAGAATACTAGGCAGTTTCAAGAATCCAGTGAATCTTAAAATGAGGAGCAAGAAAAATAAGGCTAGAACCTTTATTGAGCTCACCACTTCCATCGAAAATTTTGGAGGACGGTATCTTCAATTTCAAACTTGTGGAACTTTGAAAATTGTATGAAAAGCGTCTTCAAGACCTTGGTCTTCAAAAGGAAATAAACAAAGAGTCGATTCAAGGAAAAGATCCAGCAGTACTTCCCTCAAGCCCAAGAACAAAGTGATGGAAAACACACTGTTCTTATTTTTCCAGAGGGAATGCAGCAAATGTTGAAAGAGGCTATGAATTGTTACCATGAAGGAGATGCTGCCATTCTTGCAAAAGCTGCAAAAATAGTTCGTAACGAAATCTCCCAGTGAACTGGATTTCACTTTGATGTGTCGTTTCCGGCCTCCTGTCAAGAACCATCTGTTCTATCGACACTGAAGATGCATGTTGCGATGCTCCTAAATGGACCAAATGTAAAACAACAGGACTCAAATGGCTCACAAGCATGTCTGACCATTTCTCAGACCATCCTTTTCAACTTCAAAAAGAAAGGTCTGGCAGCAGGAAAATCTCGTCATTCAATGAACTATGAACCACCACTGCCTCTGTATATCGGACTCGACATTCACACCCGCTTGAGGTCCAAGAAGATAGTCACAAAGCTCCATTCTTCAATTGCCCAACACCAAAGGAAAAATTGAAACAAGCTGGCAAAATAGCAACCTTTAAGCCTGGTGTCAGTCTTTTTTTCACAGCTATACATTGTGTCTCAAGACAGGAAAACAGATGTGGGTACCTTTTTCCAACACGAAAACAACCCATACCAACTATCTCTTTCAGACAGGAAAACTGCTCTAGGGCAAAAAGTCAGACTTGCTGAAGTGCCTGATACAAGCACCTGATACAGATACTCCAGGTTCACTTGAGACACAAGACCTTGATGATTACACTGATCTGGCAGCTTGTCTTCAGCAGGTGGCAGAGGCGGAAAGCTCAGTCGGAGAACTAGAAGCTGTGGAGCTTGATACCGGTCTACTTTCTTCCATTGAACTGACACCAGCATCAGAGCAGCTTGACCTCCAGAGTACTCTCGACGCAAAGATTCTGGATGGCACTGCCGTTTTACACTTCCTCCCTACTGCTGGACTCTCAACGTTTGAAGATTATGGCAATGATGTTTTCCTACCATACATCAGACACCAATTGGAAGGTGCTGACAGAGTGGATGTGGTGTGGGACACATATCACAGGAGCAGTATTAAAGAGAGTGCACAAGAGAAGAGAGGCAAAGGAATCAGGAGAAAAGTTGCTGGTCCAAACAAGATCCCTGGAAAATGGCAAAGTTTCTCAAGGACTCAGACAACTAACAAGAACTCTTTGCATTCCTGTCAGAGAAAGTTGCCACAGCTCAGTTCCCTGATGGAAAAGAAGTTGTCATTACATCAGGCCATAACGTTCTTATCAGAGGAATGGATCACAGCATGCCAGACAATGATCACGAGGAAGCAGACACAAAGATACTGCTGCATCTGCAAAAATGCACTGTAGACTGGCTCCTGTGCTTGCTTTGTTTGCAATGTGGACACTGACGTCATCGTCATCATCACTGGAAAGTTCCGCAAGCTTCAAGCAATGAGTCCAGCAGCAGAGATTTGGATGCTTTCGGCACAGGAAAGAATTTCACGTACTTTCACATTAATGTCATTGCTCTAGCCCTTGAAGAAGAAAATTCTACAGCCCTCCCCACTTTCCACAGCTTCACCGGTTGCGACACGGTCTCTCTCTTTTTTGACAAAGGAAAACTGTCTGCATGGGCTGCATGGAAATGTTTTCCTGCCATAACAGAGGCTCTCGGGTTCATTGCAGAAAATCCTTTCGTTGCCATGGAGGTGAACAGCCACCCCTTCAAATTGCTGGAACGCTTCACAGTTGTCCTGTATGACAAAACCAGCCAACTGAGCTCTGTTGATGAGGCCCCCAGAGAATTTAAAGGTTTAAATACCGGTCATGAATGACCCAGGCAAGGAATGGTGACAATACCCTAGGGACTGACCATATTGATCAGAGCCCAAGCCCCTTTTCCACCCACCCAATCTATGACCAGGAGGGCCTGGCAATGTCTGCTAATGACTCAACATGAAGGCCTGTAGGTTCCCTCAAAACCGACATCCTTAGCTCACAAACGTGGTAAGGTTGCAGACACTTCAAGGAACTATCGAGTATGAGCGAGACGAACTCCAGTCCGGCAAATCGCCATGCAGGTACGTTTCCAATAGGCCACCACCATCCGAAATTTATTCAAAGGTTTACTTGGATTATAAATGCGGCAATATTGTGGGTTCAGCATTTGACATTTGGGATGCAGCAACCAGCGAATTCGTTTTCATGTTAAATAGCATTAAGTCAAGATTTAGAAATGTTCATATCAGACCCATGAAGGCCAAGATGTTGCATTTTATAATTACGAAAGCTATAATGGGATTAGAAAATATTGGCGTCACCGTACTATGCATTACAACTGACAATAATGCCATCAATGGAAAAGCAATGTCATATTTTGTTAACCCTCCAAAGTTATTTATAGTTTACGAGCACCATAAAAAAATATGAAACTCGTTTGTTTGATTCTGTTCATTTGCTAAAATACACCAGGAATAATTGCGATGCACAAAAAGATAGAG
The DNA here is from genome assembly GCF_036898095.1 of Palaemon carinicauda. Classification (NCBI taxonomy): domain Eukaryota; kingdom Metazoa; phylum Arthropoda; class Malacostraca; order Decapoda; family Palaemonidae; genus Palaemon; species Palaemon carinicauda. The sequence continues at coordinate 241,086,873 of NC_090725.1, read as the reverse complement.
AAAAAAATATCTAAAATATTTCTTACGGAGGTGAGTACTTTGAAAAAACAATTGAAATTAATCATGCTCTTAATACATTAAAGACACTTCACTCTTTAGAATGTTCTTTTTTAAGTCATTCTTACAATTTGACAAAAAACATAGTGGTTATCAAGTCTTGAAAAACAAAATGTACACCTTATATTAAAGATTTTTATTCAATATATAATGGAAGCGCGATTTTCATAGTGCATATATGGTACACTATGAATGTAAAATTTAAGTTTAAGAGTAAACGGCTACATAATCAATATGCAATATGATGCCGGAGTATTTTATGAGTTTCTCGTCAAATATTTATGTACGATTATAAGTCTGGAATGGAAACAAGTCAACTAAGAGAAATTTGCCACAAGAAATGGTTACGCCTTTGAAACAGAACACATGCAGTTATAGAGCTTACAATATACTGTCCTTCTAAACTGAAAATAGATTAGTTTCCCAATGGCTAATTCTAAACTGAGAATCTCTGGAAGAAAGGTTTGGCTAGTACTGTCAACTGTCGGGTGGCCATTATAACATACCAGTGCGTCAGATTTTATAATTCAAGAAAATACTAAGAACATCTATTTTCTGATGCACTTAACCTCTTAATGGCAAGCCTGTTAATTTAGCTGAATATATATTTTTTTTTAAAGGGAAGAAATTAATTATGATGAGCGCGTAAATATCGGGGACTTTGATTTGAATATAGAGCAAATGGGAAGTACTTCCAGTTATAGTCAGGTGGTTACTGCTGTCTCTCTGTTGACAAGAAAATAATGTTTATTTTGCAACCGATTCCTCAAACTTATAGTTATATAAATGGTGTCAGCAGAAATTCTCTACTACGCCCAAGTGCGATAACCGTGAACGTTATCATGTATAATTATGTAATTTCAAGTAAAATTACTGAAATTAAAATCTTTTTAGGGGCAATGAATCGCGAAATATTGCTTGGGCATAGACAATGAAAGCATTTACGGACAATGACAAGTGTATTTCCCACTGATGTATGTGATGCAGATTATAGCACAGAAAAATGCTTGTTTGGGCATCAACAAATTAACTATTGAAAAATTCTTGGAGGAAAGAAAACTCATTTGTCCAAGGTAGAAATGAAGGGAAAAACAAGCTGAAAACTAACTCCCAATGGCCGTTAATCGATTTTCTTCAACAATGGTACTTTTATAATCATGATTATCATTATTTTCATTACTCTCTTCAGTAATAACACTATGATTAAGTTTCTCATTTGTAAATTTTTTTACTGAACCATTTTCCTTTTCCTGTATTGATTACCAAAAATATAGGAAAACCTCAAACATTCCATGGTCAAAATGATGTTAACAAAAAGTAAGTTATTAAAAATTAGAAAGGCAATGATAAGATGACAACATTAACGTTTGGCTTTCCTTGTCCATATGGGAAACAAACAGTAGCGAAGGTCGCTCACAGCTGCGATCATGACCTTGAGCTGCTTATGCCACAATACAGTGACCAGACCTCTTCTATAGGTGGCCGTGGATCATGACCTCAAACTACCTACGTCAGTCCAAGTGACCAGTCATCCTCTATTAGTGGCCGTGGGTCATGACCTCAAGCTGCTTACGTCATAGTCCAGTGACCAAGCCTCATCTATTAGTAACCGTAGGTCATGACCTAAAGCTGCTTACGTCATAGTCCAGTGACCAAGTCTCATCTATAAGTGGCCGTGGGTCATGACCTCAAGCTGCCTACGTCACAGTCCAGTGACCAGGCCTCCTCTATAAGTGGCCCGGGGTCATGACCTCAAACTGCCTACGTCACAGTCCTGTGAACAGGCCTACTCTTATAGGTGGTTGCTGTCGACCTCATTAATAATGGCACCGTGAAAGTGCTGAGTAAATAGTTGGCGGAATATGCCTTGAGATACTGTGCAGCTTTAAGAAATATCATTATCATATTCAAGATATAGGTTTAAAATCTCCAAACATGTAAAATCAAAATTCCAAATCTATTTTTTTTCAGATTTTTTCTTATTAATTCCGGAGTTTATCCCTCTTTTGTTATCATTGTTGAATATCATTGGAGTTTTTCCCATTTTTGGGTCAGACGAAGGCCATAAGCTATGCATACGAAGCCTTAACAAAAATTACGAGAACGATAACACGATCCGTTAATTTATTGTGACTTCAAAGAAAGTAAACCCGGGAGAAGTACATTCTAAAATTTTCAGTTCGATGAAATATGACGAAAACTTATGCTAATGGATCTTTCTTCTTTAATGACACCAACCACGTCTTTAAAAAGACCACAGAATGACGGTCTGGAGCCCTACCTAATACCCTTCAGCTTTTGAAAGTATAAAAAAAACAGAGCAGAGCAGAGCAGAGAGAGAGAGAGAGAGAGAGAGAGAGAGAGAGAGAGAGAGAGAGAGAGAGAGAGAGAGAGTGAGTCATGGTGTTAATCCATGAGTACAAATCCATAAGTCAGTCCAGTTCGAATGAACAATGAATTAGTTCCAAATTTTAGCAATCTTGCATCGAAACGAGCAGTTACTGATCGTAAATATATCGAGAAGAATAAGAATTTCCCCTGTAGTGTCTGGCTATATATATATATATATATATATATATATATATATATATATATTATATATATATATATATATATATATATATGTGTGTGTGTATATACATAGTATATACTGTATCTATATATATATATATATATATATATATATATATATATATATATATATATATATATATATATAAACACACATACACACTTATAGTCCCGTTCAACGGCATAGCCAGATGTATAATTACTGTCTCTCCCCATCCCTTAAGTAGGGGGAGAGGCAGTACTCAAACTGCTGGGGGAGAGCGCTGAATGGGAAGGGTTAAATGTGTATGTGCCTATCTACCTAAATATTAGGCCGTCATTTTTGAAGGGTCGCATACACTGGTAAATATAGAAATAATATCAGTAACAACAAGAATTTTCATCATTAAGTGTACAGTACGGCAAGATTCCAATTTATTTGTACGGCAAGATTCCAATTTATTTCACGTTTTAAAATTATATAAATAAAATGTATATAACCAATGTCAAAAAATAAATAAAACTGCTCGTTGGATTTGAACAAACCCCTCTTGACCAACGTTCTGAAAACCCGGTCTTTTGGATACTTCCACCATATGAACATAGATTTCTCTTTTTGGGAACCTCAAGTCCACATCACGTGGTGGTGGTAACGTAGGCCTTGCAGTGCATCGTGGGCAGAGCCCCATCACGGCTCAAGGTTAAATTTAGGCCCTAACTTTAGGCCTACGAAACCCCTTTCATAGTTCTCGTTGTGGTTGCACGTTCTGGCTTCGTGGTTATAATTTCCACACGAAGTTTTATTTTTTCAATACACACACAGATATATATATATATATATATATATATATATATATATATATATATATATATATATATATATATATATATATACATACATATATATATATATATATATATATATATATATATATATATATATATATATATATATATATATACACACACACATATATATATATATATATATATATATATATATATATATATATATATATATATATATATACACATATGTACACATATACATATCTACATAAACATATATGCATACAGTATATATATATATATATATATATATATATATATATATATATATATATATATATATACATACTGTAAATATACATACATATACACACACACACACACACATATATATATATATATATATATATATATATATATATATATATATATATATATATATATAATGTGTGCGCGCGTCTTTCGTTTAAAGTGACTAAACTAATTCATATCTATTTTTTTCGAAATGTTGCAAAATAATTAACATTTTTTTAATCTATGACAAATTGTGCAGTACGATTTCTTCTAATGAAAAAGAAGTCTCTTAGGACATCTATCATATGGCGTAGGCCTTGTATGTCATTCCACATTTGCATATCTGTACTTAATGGTACAACTATTATCATTAACTCTTCCTATGCCTACTGACGCAAAGGGCCTCGGTTAGATTTCGCCAGTCGTCTCTATCTTGAGCTTTTAAATCAATACTTCTCCATACATCATCTACTTCTCGCTCCATAGTCCCCAGCCATGTAGGCCTTGGCTTTCCATCTTTTCTAGTGCCTTTTGGAGCCCAGCTAAATGTTTGGTGAACTAATAATCTCTCTTGTGGAGCATGCCCAAACTATCTTCGTCTTGACGGCCTTAAATTAGGAGCATCTCGTAAAGGATACGTTATTTACCACCCTTGTGTGATATTTTGAGTCTTCATTTGCATAGCATTTAAAATATCTGTTAAAAAATCAGAAACCTTGACACACTTGAAGTCGTGCGTTCCTAAATACAAACATTTTACACTGGTCTGCATCTTAAGAGCTTAACTTGTTATATACATCATGGAACGAGTTTTGACTGAAGTTTAAAATCTACACTTATTAAAAATCATTTGCTAGATTTGAGTGGCTGTATAGAGTTATGGGTCGTTCGGTTAAGTAAAATAATAAGCAAATGTTTCTGGTTTAAATGTCATGACCGCAAGCGAACAGCAACATATTCAATTTTTACCTATTTTCTTGCTAGATCACCTTCACTATTTTATCAAGAAAATCCGTGGAAAATATTTTAAACAAATCATGTTATATTTGTGTCATGTTTTACAACGATAGCAGCATTATTAGCAAGTTTTTACCAATCTCTGTACAAAATCATTATGATAAAACGACTAATTTTCGTAGTGCTCTTTATCATTAGATCCGATTTCTGACTAAAAGAAGTATACATACATACATACATACATACAGTACATGCATACATACACACATATGTCTATATACATATAAATAATAGACACACACACACACACACACACATATATATATATATATATATATATATATATATATATATATATATATATATATATATATATATATATATACACACACACACAATTTTCCCTTGTGAAATGTAGGCAAAAACAAGATGCCAATCAAATTATATACATAAATTTTCCCTTGAGAAAAGTTGGCAAAAACAAGATGCCAATCAAATTGTGCAAAAACCTCAACACTGAAGTATTATGATTGCTAGGACTTCTAACTATGAATGTAGCAAGCGCTATAATAACCAGGTGTACGAAATTAACCAATATTAACGCGTCCCTTTATAAACCATTTAATCATCAATTGATTAGTCTACCATAAATAATCACCTACTCTGATAGTCAAATGCCATAGTCATTACGCACCTGTTTAAACAAACAATGGATATCAAGAAGCAGAAGTCCAACCATTTGCTGGTCCCTAAACATCTGTTTATATTACCAGCTTCTTCAACAGCAAATTAAACATATTTGGATACTTACCACCTAATCAATAACCAACAACTTCAACAACCATATAGTAAACAACCTATAACCAAAGGCTTACAGAACAGCATTTAAATGTTCAAACAAGCAATATTTAAGGGAACCAGATCAGAATACCCGTTATGAGTAACACATCTCGCTGGATAAATTTGTACACGATGAACTCTTGTTTGCTTTATTTATTCTTTTTTTTTTTTTGTCTGATATTAAAATTAACATGCAGACTAAACGTGTGTCAACCAATGAATAGATAATTAGAATTTCCTTTGATCCAATTGGGTAAGCAAGCTCTAAGGATAAAAAGAAATTAGACCATTTGCTTAAAAATTCTTTTTAGGATTTAAATCTACCATTTTAATGACCTTTTTTCCTTTTTTGTAACTGATATTGAGAGAGCAATTCCAGTTACTTAATTTTCACAGAGTATTTTATATATCATGGCAATTTAAAAAAAAAAAGAAAAAAAAATCAAAACTCGTATGTAACATCAATCATTCCATATAAATTGTGACTATTGGGCATTCTTTTCACATTCCCAATTATAGAAGATTTTCTTTTTTATAGAAGAGTATTATAATTTTTTTCTTTAATTTGAAAAGTCTAGCATACACCATCGAAGACAGTCGCTCATGCTAATGAACCCAACGACATTAGATAAAACCCTTCAATCTTCTTGAGAGAGCGCTCGTGTTTCTTGAATCTTTTGATTTTTCTGTCAATTAAAGGGTTTGACATTCCCTCTTGAAAGAGGTCTGTAACATATTGAAATTATTATTTCTCATTTTTCTTTCACATACATGAAACTGCATATGTCTATCTCCATCTACTCAATATTCCCAAATAAGAGATTTAGCCCAACTCTCCCCCCCCCCCCAACCAATTCCGAAAATAAACTAGAAGTTACGAAAACGTAAGTGACCGGGAAGTCGAAGTTCGAATTAAAGACGCCTATCCGAACACAGTCGTGCCAAGGTGCATTAAGCCTAAACTCTACATTATAAACAAAGGGAAAGCTGTTACCAGCCTCTCCTATGACATGAAAAGAGAAATATATAGTGAAAGGTTTGGTTCTTTGAATATTCAGAAACTGTTGAGAGAGAGAGAGAGAGAGAGAGAGAGAGAGAGAGAGAGAGAGAGAGAGAGAGAGAGAGAGAGAGAGAGAGAATAAAATGGACAAATATAAACAAAACAGATGGGGGAATGAAATAGAAATATATAAATGTATGTATATATATATATATATATATATATATATATATATATATATATATATATATATATATATATATATATATATATAATGGTGATAAAATGTAAAAAATCTTTATACAGGGATATTTTAGAGCTCTAAACCAAATGAGAGAGAGAGAGAGAGAGAGAGAGAGAGAGAGAGAGAGAGAGAGAGAGAGAGAGAGAGAGAGAGAGAGAGAGAGAGAATTTTGGCCATATGTAGCGCTAAAGGACTCTTTGTCCATAAGTTATAAGTTATTTCAAGTTCAAGTCCGAAGAAGAATAAGACTAGGAGTCCAAGCTCGGAGTTAAAAAAGACAAATGTATTATTATCATTATTATTATTATTGTTGTTGTTATTATCATTATTATTATTAAAGGGATGGAAATTTACGAAACCAATGAAGATAGTAAGATTCTAATAAAAGTAATAGCAATATGGATCTAAATGCCAACTTCAACATAAACAAAGTCAAATTCACAATTCATTAGGTACACACAAGCGATATCAACTTGAAATCAACAGGGAAAATTTACAATGTGTTTGAGGCCACATTGTGACTTAGGGTGAGAAAGAACTGATAATCATGAGGACACGCATTCCCTTTCTCTCTCATACATACATATATACATACATGCATACATATACACATACATACATACATACACAATATATATATATATATATATATATATATATATATATAAATATATATATATATATATATATATATATATATATATATATATATATATATATATATATATATATATATATAAAACTTCAAGGGAAACTGATCAACATACAACTTGCAGATAACATTAATTAAAAGCCCAGAAAAGTTCACCTCGTTACTTTTTTAATGGGTCAGGATCCAAACAGAGACAAATAAACCCTCTTGAAAACTCATCTGAATCATGATTGTCCACTATGACCCCAGGAGAGCTTATATCCCCTCTCCCGAACCCCGGGATGAACAAGTGGCGTGCTCACCCAGCTCAACTGAGGTCTCCTTCCCAGGGACCCTAGACACAGGGTAGGCTCACCTGTACACACGTCCAGACCCTCCAGGCAACTGAAACTTAATGACTAGGTCCTCAGTTTGGTCACGTACGCCATCCTCTGGCATAGGATTTATTTTTAATTCTTTCTTTCACTCTTTCTTTACGTGTGGTTTTCACTGCCGCGCCTCTGTTGCCATTCTAATGTATTTTATTCTGTAATATAAATTTCAATTCATTTCTACCATCTTCCCAAATAACTGATATACGAAAATTTCATTGTTCTTTTCATATTGTTGCAAATGAAAATTCAACTGCTGCACATATTTAGTTTTAATTTCATCAACAGTCATTAAAACTTTACTTAAATGTGTCATCATCTAGAAATTCCACGTTCTTCCCTATAAATAAGCTTTTATTTTAATCAATGTGGGCCCGTAAATCTTATTCTAAAGCGATAATCATAGCCAGTCTCCGTCACTCCTTAACTTTCTTTGGATTTCTATATATAAAAAAGGCATTAGATTAACGTTTCACTCCTTCCAGCTACCTCTATATTTGTGCTTCATCGCACCATATAAAGAAATAAATAGTAAGCAATGAATTATTACTGCTGGAAGTTTCAAGAACCCAAGATTTAAGAACCTCTATGCAGAGTATATAGCACTTGTATAGAAAAAAAAAAACATCAGTAACTGTCAAGTCCTGAGAAAAATCTTGGCTATATCACTCTGAGACCAAGATCTTATCTTACAAGATTTTATAGGTAGTATGTTGGCCAGGGCACCAGCCAACCGGTTCGATACTGCCACTGAGCTATGGGGGCCCTTTGACTAGCCATACAATAATACATTGGATCCTTCTCTCTAGTTACAGTTCACTTTCCCTTTGCCTACACATACACCGAATAGTCTGGCCTATTCTTTACAGATTCTCCTCTGTCCTCATACACCTGACAACACTTAGATTCCCGAAAAATTCTTTTTCACCCAAGGGGTTAATTACTGTACTTGAATTGTTCAATGGCTACTTTAATCTTGGTAAGGGTAGAAGAGACTCTTTAGCTATGGCACGCAGTTCTTCTAGGTCTAGGAGAAGGAAACTCCAAAATCAAACAATTTTTTCTTTAGTTTTGGGTAGTGCCATAGCCTCTGTAGCATGGTTTTCCAATGCCCTGGGTTAGAGTTCTCTTGCTTGAGGGTACAACCGGGCACACTATTCTATTTGATTTCTCTTCCTCTTTGTTCAAGTTTTTTATAGTTTATATAAGAAATACCTGTTTTGATGATGTTACTGTTCTTAAAATATATTTTCCCAGTTTCCTTTCCTCGCTGGGCTATTTTCCCTGTTGGGGCGCCTGGACTTATAGCATCATGCTTTTCCAACTAAGGTTGTAGCTTAGCAAGTAGTAGTAGTAGTAGTAGTAGTAGTAGTAGTAGTAGTAGTAGTAGTAATAATAATAATAATAATAAGCAGATCTTGTACCATACATGAACCTCGCCAAGAACAGTGCACCAGCAACATTATTATTATTATTATTATTATTATTATTATTATTATTATTATTATCATCATCATCATCACTACTTGTTAAGCTACAACCCTAGTTAGAAAAGCAGGATGCTATAAGCCCAAGGGCTCCAACAGGGAAAAATAAGCCCAGTGAGGAAAGGAAATAAGGAAATGAATAAACTATAAGAGAAGCAATGAACATTAAAATAAATCTTTCATATATGAACTAAAAATTACTAAAAACAAGAGGAAGAGAAATAAGATAAAACATTGTGCCTGGGTGTACCCTCGAGCAAGAGAACTCAACCCCCAGGCAGTGTAAGTCCATGTTACAGAGGATATGGCACAATCCAAGAATACAGAACAATAGATTGATTTTGGAGGGACCGTCTCTTAGAAGAGCTGCTTACCACAGCTAAAGCCTCTTCCCTTACCAAGAGGAAAGGAGCCAATGAACAATTACACTACATTAATTAACCCCTTGAAGAGAAAATTATTGTTTGGTAATCTCAGGGTTTTCAGGTGTATGAGGATAGATGGGAATATGAAAAGGAAAAATGAGCCGTTACCAAAGAGAGGGATCCATTATAGTACTGTCTGGCCAATCAAAGTACCCAAATAACTCTCTAGCAGTAGTATTTCGATGGGTGGCTGGTGCCCTGGCCAACCTACTGTACTGCCTATAGTTGATCCTGAATATTTAGCTATAATTTATGCTAATCCAGCTTCAAGTTTCAAAGCACTAACTTATGTAACACCCCATTCAAAGTTGTTGAAAACCTAGGTTGACCTTGTAAGCTTCCAATATTTAAGGAAATTATTATATTAATGTTATCTACTTCCCACTACCTGTTCGACCATTCTTGGAAAGTGTTCTCTTCCAGATGTATTTCTTGCAGGGTCAAATGCTCAAGCTCTATAAGAGAAAATGAACTGAAACAGGTAATTTTATGATACCACTAACTATTCATTTCAAAGGTGGACAAAACCTATCTTACACAAATATCTCCTAAACAAATCGTTGAATCAGATATTTCAGCAAACTACCTTTTAATATCCTAGCCTCATTTATGTCCGATTTATCATATTGTTATATGTGTTATGTTAAGAGTTTACTGAAGGATATTAAGCTAATTCAGTCATTATATCTAAAGTCCTTCAACAAGAGGGGCAAATGTAAGGCAGGCACTTATTCTCTCGCTTTGAAACAGTATTACCAGATCTTAGTCCAAGTCCGACGATAAATACAAGCAAGGCAGGCAGTGGACAGATGCTAGGCAGAGTACAGTCATGAATTGACAGGCAACGTGGTCCCTAGTCAGGCGCCCATTCAGTGCCTCAACTGTAACGGGCATGGACACTTCAATGGTTTGGCCTTGGTTTCCTCATTTATGATGTTGTTACGATCCCCACGAGGATCGAACCAGGTTCTTTTGAATTGATTAATTAAATTAGGATAACTTGACCACAACCCGAATTGAAAAAGGGAATATAGAAAGGAAACTCGCAAAAGAAAACAATTTTATTTACAACTAGTCAAAGATCAATGTTTTTTGATCGAGTACTTAGGAAGCACTGAACTAAACAAAGAAAATCATCTGATTAAACTACACTCCAGCAAACAGGGGAACAGTCAAGAAAGTAGACAAATAATATTTAAAAGATGTTTCTGTACTCTTCTCAGCAGCTCTTGACGGTTGACGATATTTCAGGTCTGGGCGTTTCGTGGTTGGTAATAACGACAGGGGTCAACTCGTTCTAACATCTCGGACAAGTTGTCGTAAGGCTGGTCACGTCTGCATTCAGGTCCTTACGTTCTCTCTCTTTTTCTGTGCTTCTTCTCTCTCGTTCTCTCTCTCGTCCTCTTGTTCTATTTTTCGTACTCCCCTTCTCTCGTTCTCGTTGAAGTTTACATACCCCTGTATGGGAGGGGTTAACTATGGACAATTCCATATAAGGAAATTTTCTCCTTTCTTCATCCTCATTGGTTTTCCTTAAAACCACGCCTCTTTGATTGCACCTTCCCTAACGCTCTGCTGGTGTAATCATGATCCATATGGTGCTATAATTGAAGCAAGACATGTGTTTACCTTCCGTTAATGTATATTCTTCGGCGACAACAGGCTCTCCTTGTCCTTCCATAACGCTGGCTCAATTCGGGGAGCTACGACAGACAATCGTTATGCCCAAGATCTGCTCATCTAGGCACATCTAATAAATATCTTGATCTCCATCAACGACGGTGACAGTTTCCAGTAAACACTAGCGGGACCTCCTCTCTCCGCTCTTAAGAGTAGAAAATTCACATGTTTTAACATTCTTTTCTATATTATTCTATCCACCCATGACAGATGTCATCTACAATCATGATCGTCACCTATACCACAAAATTGCTAACAGTGTCAGCCCGCCTCACATTCATACACGTGACTGTCAACGTTCAGGACAACCATGCATTACAACTCCAAACCAAGACCCTACAGCTAGGTCCCTCACTTGAGGAATTGGTTCCAGCTAGCAAGGAGGACAGCTTCAGCAATTGTTACCAGAGGGAGAATCAATCCTCAAATTATGAGGCAGTGTTTACATGAGAGAGGGCCATGTACACGTTGGCCCATGTTGGTCCAATTTGGACATGCAGACATCAACAGGCACGTCTGGATTGGTGCAGACATCATCGTAGTTGGACACACAGAGTAGCAAGGAGTTCTCTTCACTGATGAATCCAGATTCCACCACAGTCAGGATGATAGACTTTTGCATGTGTGGCGAAGATGTGGTGTTTTGGAGGCTAATTGCTAGGATGGAGGACGTCTTGTCTGATGATTTGTTGCAGGACAAGTATGTTTGACACGATCTCTTTCCATGTCTTTCGAGGCTGAGTTACTGCCAAGACATACATGCAGGATGATTCAAGACCTAGCATTGTTCTTCACATGATGATCAATCACTGTTTGCACACACTGCAACAAGATATTGCAATCGACACACCAAGGCACACTATGGACTTTCAAAGGTTCAAAGGTCAAAGGTCACTCATGAATGGCAGAGTCAAGGGACAGTGACATTACCCTAGCAAGCAGGACAATGCCCTAGAGACTGACCATATATTATATGATCAGCGCCCAAGGCCCTCTCCACCCAAGCTAGGACCAGGATGTCCAGGTAACAGCTCCTGATGACTCAACAGATATGACCTATAGGCTCCCCAAAACCCCCAAACTTAGCTCACAAGGATGGTAAGGTTGCAGACACTAAAGGCACTAATGTGTCTCAGCGTGTCTCGAACCCCTGTCTGGCAAACACCAGGCAGAGACGTTACCAATCAGTCCACAATGACCAAAGCTATATTGCTGTCACGACATGGCCTTTACTCTCTCCTGATTTGGCACCCATCAAGCATGTTTGGGATGAGATGAGGAGAAGAATTGCCTATATGGTGCTGCCCCTCAACTTGCCCCAATCAGAAGCCAATCTCCTGAGGATATGGAAACAGATCCCTAAGAATTTCGTCAAGAAGGTAATCTTTTCTGTCAGCGGGAGGTGTGGTGTGCTGCTGTTATTGATGCCAATAGTAGACATGTGCGATACTGACGTTGTCTTGCTTGTTGCTGTGTTCCTGCCAGTGTGAACATTTTATCTAACCCTGCCTGTAATAACCACGTTGCCTTGGTCATTAACTGCAGTGCAACTTTGAAGCATGTTTCATTCTCTCCTTAAACGATTTATTATCACCTCCTGGCACATAATTTTCTTGGATGCCAAAACATATTTACAAAATATCCCATTTTATTAGTGATGCATTTCTAATGGCTTTCAGTATGGTAACAACTTCTCCAAGTAGGTCCAGACCACCCGTTATATCAATAGATCATGTTAATTTTGTTGACTATGTCAGCTAACATGGACCTTCTACTATGTGTAAGTAAACATCCAGTTGTACAATACTTAGCAACGTGAATACCTTGCCTCCAAAAAATTGTACAATACTCGCTAAAAATAATTATAGCTACACAATTATAAAACATTCAAACATACTGAATAAGGCATCTTACACACGAGGACACTAGTGTCCGCCATCGGTGTCGGACACTAGTGTCCTTGCTCAAGACACCGCCTGGGGGGGGGGAAGAGGAGGGTTAAGGAGTGCGAAAAAGGGGAAATTGAGGTAGGGATGGTTACAAAAATGTTTGGGAGGGTGTTGTTACGTTAAACGACTTTAGTCCGCCTATGAAATGCATAGTTGCTTCAAATATGGTTTTCACCGCCGTAATAAAGATTTTTACTTGTTTATCTTGGAAAGAATGTTAACTGTCCTTCCCAGTAACGTAGTCGCTTTTGTACATGATACTTTGCTTTCAAAATGCCAACATCCATATTTTGCTGAACTGCTACCAGGGGTCGCCTAATTATCATCTCAGACCTCACTTACTCCATTAGCGTAAAGATAAGGAACTGTCTTCTAGCCAGTGAATGGGATGCTGACATTCGAAATTCAATAAACTCTACCATACAGTTTCAAAAGCACCACCCTTTTCTCATATGCTTATTTGTGTTTTATGGAACCTTCATATTCTTTTACGTAGTTTGTATTATACCTGAACTTTGGTCTACCTCATTTTTCAGTATGAGAATTAAAAGAACACTGACAACTAAAGACAACTTCATAACTTTTAAATACGGCAAACTACCTAACTACATTGCTATGCCAAATGATCTGTCATATAATTTCACCACGGTCTGTATCATGGACTCTAGTTTACCAAATAAACTTTTAAGGAAAGGGTTTGGTTTCCGAAAAATAAAAAAGAACTCTCTCTCTCTCTCTCTCTCTCTCTCTCTCTCTCTCTCTCTCTCTCTCTCTCTCTCTCTCTCTCTCTCTCTCTCTCTCTCTCTCTACGTTATTCAATTTCCGATTTCTAAGAAATATAAGAGAAACAGAACCCCTTGTACATCTCAAATGAAGACCACGGATCCTTTTGTTTTTAAAATAATAGATGGCATTGATTATTGTTCTAGTGTCTCGTTCAAACCTCTCTCTCTCTCTCTCTCTCTCTCTCTCTCTCTCTCTCTCTCTCTCTCTCTCTCTCTCTCTCTCTCTCTCTCTCTGCGAGTGTTTATGTGCGTTGGTGGTCGCTGATGTGAAGTTGGTTGGAAAGGATTGATAAGTGAGCATTTCCTAGAAAATAAAAAATCTACTTGTTAACCTAGGCTGTGAAATACCAATCAAGTCGACTATTGTGGCTCATATATATATATATACAATATGTATATATACAGTATGTATATATATATATATATATATATATATATATATATATATATATATATATATATATATAAAGTCTCTGTGTGTATAAGCAGTAAACTCCTATTACTATCGAATTCGCTCTGCCTCGGGATCAGAGACCCAAGAGGGAATTAACCGAGGTTCGTATCCTTGGCCGACCACCACATGGTGTTAATTCCCTCTAAGGTCTCTGATCCCGAGGCGAAGCGAATTCGATATTAGGAGGAATTTATGGCTTTAAATATATATATATATATATATTATATATATATATATATATATATATATATATATATATTATATCATATATATATATATCATATATACATACATATATATTATATCATATATATAAACATATATATATATATATATATATATAT
>NC_090725.1:241046995-241064495 GCF_036898095.1 Palaemon carinicauda | reverse complement strand
CCCAGAGCCCCCACCTTTCCTGCTCCTGCTTCCGTGCGACCCAGTTCAGCACCACCTACCTACAGTAACACCCCCACGGAGTCGGAGATGTACCAGCCACCTCCCCACATGTGGAGACACAAGGCACCGGCTGCGTCAGTCTGGGGTTCAAAGACAGCTGACTATGTGCACCAGTACATGCAGCAGCCACTGCAGCCACAGTACCAACACCAGCAGCCTAAGTACCAGCAGATGCTGCCTCAGCATCCTCCTCAGCATGGGTTCCAGCATCAGATCACGCAGCAGCCAAGCACCGTCTCTGTATCTACTGCTCTAGGTTCGGCTGGCCAGGTACTGAACCAGAGCCCCAGCGCCCTTAACACGAGCGGTCAGAGTCTGGATAACATCTCTGGACTCTCAGGATTCCTCAACCTGTCCAGTGGTCTTCATGCTGCAAGCACCCCGTCTGGGGAGCTGAACACACCTCCACCACCAGAGAAGAACTAGTTACAGTGACAGTTGTGTGCTTCTCAGGATTAGCAGAGACAGGGTTTGGCCATTTTTGTGCCATTTTGTATGTACATGTATGACCATTGTTATCATGTGTACACCATTATTTTTCAGATGAGCAGTGAATAAAAGTTGCATTAACTCTTGATGTTTGTTGATGTTATTTTTAATATTTAATTCATAAATAATTAACAATAATAAATTCCGTATGGCCTTATCCCTTATGCCCTTGTCCTTTGTATGTCAATGAAAAGGTAGTTGGTTAATACAGTAGACGGCGCTTAATAAAACCATCCGGTTATTAAGACCACTGTGGCTTGGTCCGGATGTTACACACTCCGGTTAACAAGACCAGTACGCCGCTTAATAAGACCACTTTATTCCTTAACCCTGGATAGGTACGGTGGGTCGTTTGCGACCCCGAGCGTCAAAAAAAAACAGGTTTTTCTCACGTGACTCACCCCTGTGACTGAATTTGTGGGTGATCGACCTGCAGGAGGTGTCTCCCCTACACGCTCTAGTAGTGTCCAGATGTGCATTGCTGTAGCTGTACTCCTTCCCCGATTTCTGAGACGCGTCGGGGTCGTTCGCGTCCGAGTTTACCCTTTTGAGGTAGTTTGCATAATTATCAAAGTTATTACGTATTATGAAATTGTCGTAGAATGGTGCAACTTGTATAGGTTATCAGTTGTGGAAAGTCTTGGTGGATTGTTTGGCTACCATGTGCATGTTTTTTTTTTTAGTTAAAATGTCGTTCATCACCACGAGGACCATTTTACCGCGAGTGCCCCTTTTTCATTTTTTTTCATTTTTTTGCCAAGTCATTTTTCCGTAAGATATTGCCAAATAGTGTCGTAAAACTTTTGCTTGTTTAGTGTTGGAAAGTGTGTCTAGATGATCTGGCTACCCATGCATGACTTTGTTTTTGTCAGATACGACGTAGTTATTGGTATATTGGGTATTTAACTGCGGTTACCAATTTTTTTTTTTTTTCAATATTTGTAAAAATTACTACGTAGTAAGGAATTGCCGTATATTATTCATTTTTTTTTCATGTTTATGTGTTAGAAAGTGTGCCTTGATGGTTGGGCTAACACGTGCATGTCTTTTTTTTTATCTGAGATATCGTATATTAGAATGTCGGGCATTTTACCGCGAGTGTCCCTTTTTAATTTTTTTTAATTTTTTTGCCAAGTCATTTTTCCGTAAGATATTGCGAAATAGTGTCGTAAAACTTTTGCTTTTTTAATGTTGGAAAGTGTGTCTAGATGATCTGGCTACCCATGCGTGATTTTGTTTTTGTCAGATACGACGTAGTTATTGGTATATTGGGTATTTAACTGCGGTTGCCAATTTCTGTTTTTTTCAATATTTGTAAAAATTTACTACGTAGTAAGGAATTGCCGTATATTATTGATTTTTTTTTCATGTTTATGTGTTAGAAAGTGTGCCTTGATGGTTGGGCTAACACGTGCATGTCTTTTTTTTTTTATCTGAGATGCCGTATATTAGAATGTTGGGCATTTTTCCGCGAGTGCCCCTTTTTATTTGTTTTGCATTTTTTTGCTTAGTCATGTTACCGTAAGGAATTGGCAAGTAGTGTCGCAAAACTTATATTTTTATAGTGTTGGAAAGTGTTTCTAGATGATCTGGCTACCCATGCCTATATTTTTTTTAGCCAGATATGGCGTATATATAAGTATGTGTTCGATTTTCCTGTGATTGCCATTTTTTCGTTTTTTCCCATTTCTTTCAAAATTACTACGTACTAAGGAACTATCACAGAGTAATATTTCATTTATATGTTTATTTGTCGGAAAATATGCCTTGATGGTTTGCCTAGCACGTGGCTGAAATTTTTTTTTCTGAAATGCCGTATATTAGAATGGCCATTTTTCCACGAGTGCCCCTTTTTATTTGTTTTGCATTTTTTTGCTTAGTCATGTTACCGTAAGGAATTGGCAAGTAGTGTCGCAAAACTTATATTTTTATAGTGTTGGAAAGTGTTTCTAGATGATCTGGCTACCCATGCCTATCTTTTTTTTAGCCAGATATGGCGTATATATAGGTATGTGTTCGATTTTCCGGTGATTGCCATTTTTTCGTTTTTTCCCAATTCTTTCAAAATTACTACGTACTAAGGAACTATCACAGAGTAATGATTCCTCTAAATGTTTATTTGTCGGAAAATTTTGTTTACTTTTTTTTGATTGAATATCATCAAATTTTTTAAGCTAAAATATTGTTTTACATTTTTTTTTTCGATTTTATTTCCCTTCAAAAAAAATTTTTTGGGTCAGAATTTTAATTTTATAGTCGTAAAATAATCGACAATTATCCAGCAACCCACCATACAATTTTTATGCATATCCAATAATAATTAGATTAGTAAATAACACCTTGAAATTGACATACCCTTCCTACATTTCAAGTGGCAGATTAGGGAGTCTGAGTCAGTGTGGTTGGCGGCCATTTTGTGGACATATCCGAAGCGTAAGCTGCCCTATCTATATATATTCTTGTTCCCTATAGAATTTGTGATATTTTTGTATATTTTTACCTGCATAAATATCATATTATATATTAAATATATGTATTTTTTTACGAAATTTCCAAGTACTCAAAAAATTACCTTTAGATATGGCCCCTGATATAAATGTAATTTACAAAATAATGAAGATTTTTTTACATATTTCTATTTTAGGATAACATATGTTTATTCCCTAAAAAAATTAGCCACTTCCTATTTCATTTGGGTACCCAAAAAAATTCATGAAATTTGGAAAATTTTTTTTGGCCAAAAAAAGTTACCCTTTTTTTCTCATTTCAGATCTTCACCTCCATGGGTCTGACTTCATCCAAAATACATCAAGATGTGTCCTAAACATTCAAGAATCAATTCCTAAAAGGATTTGTGTATATATGTATAAACTTTTTTTTTATGAATTTTTATGTCAGGTCTTTTTTTTTTCTACTTAATTTTTTAAAATATTTATAATAAATAGTTTTTCTGCAGATGAGTAGTATTTATCTTTACAGTTGTTTTAAGCATTCATTGAAGTTTTTTTTGGCAAAAGAAAAAAGGAGGTTACTGCAAAAACTGATTTTTCAAGAATTTTTTTTGGCGTCGGGGTCGTTCGCGTCCGAGTATACCCTTAAAGGGGTGTCCGAGGACCGTACCTATCCAGGGTTAAGCATCATTTTTACCCCCATATGGGGAATATCTCAACAGTAAAACCTATTTCCTTCTCCCAGTGTCTTTCTCTCTGCCTCTCTCTGTGTCTTTTTATCTGTCTGTCTCTGTATTGCCCTGTCTCTCTGTCTAAAATTGGGGGGGGGGGGGGGCGGGATTGTGGGCCCTCCGAATCCGCCACTGCTATAAACGTCTATGCCATGGAACTTGAGAAGCGTCGCTTTGACGCCATGAAGGACTTTATTCGAGTTCACTGTAATTACTGAAATGAAACAAGTCAATAGCCAATGAAACAAGCCTGTTGAATATTATTTCAAATAATTTATGGAAACGCCCTAATTTTTAGAAGATAATAAAATTATACTTTAGATCCCTTCATTTCCTGTTATTGTGGAAAAATGTCTAAAGCACATGTATAATGTACATGTATTTCATAGAAGTGAATTTCCTACAGTATATGGCATGTCCCTTAATAAAAACAACGCTTATTAAGACCACTTTGGCCCTGTCCCGAGGTGGTCCTAAAGCGGCGACTATTGTATGTATTTTGTGTCTGTCTTTATTAGCTTTTATTTAATACATGTAAGTGTGGCCGCTATCCTTGCTCATAAATGAAGACAAAACAACTTAATTTTTATATACAAACAAAGTGATATGTTTATTTATTTAGATAATGAGAATGTATAAGATTTGTTCAAACGTGTTTATTTACTACTGAGTGCTTGACTAGTAATGCATTTCTACATGTCTATAAAATGTTATCATGGGTTTTAAATCATAAAAAAGTGACATGACCTTCTAGTTTAGACAACCAAACATGATTTTATTACTACATTATTAAATTGTTTTCACTGTTTTTAAAGTTGTGCTTCCTCATGTTGAGTAATTATCAAATGCCACTACCTATCGTTTATTAAATATCAAAAACGTGGCTCAACTCTCCCCAATCTCCCCTACAGTCAATACAAACGTATTACAAATTAACAAGAAAAATTATAATTGTTGAATATTTACAAATTGTACATTTATATTACAAAGTGCATAATTGGAAAATACTTCTTCTACGATGTTCATTTCAAGAGGAATCTTATTGTCTCTGAGGTCCTTTATTGCCTGAACAATACAGTAATACAAATATCATCTAGATCATCCTATCCTGCCACGGAACTGCACCAGTTGGGGAGTTAACCCAGTGCTTGAGAAGATTCCTCTGTTTCTTTCCGTCCTTGGAGGCAGTGTTGGGGCCACTAGCTGTCTGTGTATCCTCCAAGTTACGTCCCTCTCGCCATGCTCCTGGAACAAAGTCGTGGTTCTCATTCTCTGCCCGGTCAAGCTGCTGGTTCTGTAGTCCTGGGTACCTGGAATTTGAATTCATTTACTTTTAAGCTAACCTATCAGGTAAAATTATATAATTTTTATAAACATAGGCTGAAAGGTAAAATGCATTGTATACTGTATAAAATATGCTACGTAAACATGAATTACCTGGTCCTCATGAGGTTGTGCAGGATCAAGCATGCTTTGACAATGAGCCTGACAGTGGAGGGGTGATGCTGCATGGTGCTTAGCAGAATCTGGAATCTGTTAACAAGGATGCCGAAAGCATTTTCTACTACCCTCCTTGCTCGGGAAAGCCTGTAGTTGAAGATGCGTTGTTCATTCGTCAGACCCCTGAGGTTGTATGGCTTCATCATGGTTGATCGTAGGGCGAAGGCATCGTCACCGATGAAGAAGTAGGGCCCATCCTGGTTGTCACTGGGGAGAGGCTCAGGGTCAGGGAATCCTAGGGTACCGTCCTCAGCGCATTCCTTCAGCTCACAGTCATTGTATATCTGCGCATCTGATGCTGATCCAGTACCACCGACATCTGCCCAAATGAATTTATAGTCAGCATCCGCCAGCGCCATCAGAACAATGGAGTAGAATCCTTTGTAGTTGAAATATTGGGACCCACTCTTTGCAGGACAGGGGCAGGCAACGTGCTTCCCATCAAGTGCCCCACATGTATGGGGAAAGTTCCATCTTTGGAAGAACTTGTCAGCTATGGCGCGCCAACCATCAGGTGTACTTGGGCAAACTAGCACCTCATCCAAATATTCGTCAATAATGGCTTGACAGACTTCTCTGACCACTAGGGACTGGGTGTTGTGAGGAACCCTCCATCCGAACTTCATCGAGGCATACTTGTTCCCAGAGGCAAGGTGACGCAATGTCAGGGCCAGCTTCATGCCCGGCTCAAGCGGATCCCTGAAGAAGGTGTGCTGCTTGATTATCCTTGGACCCACTCTGGCTAGCAGCTCATCGAACATCGCTGGGGGCATACACAGGAAATTAGTGAAGGATGCATGGTCCTCCTTACGGAGTTCCACCATAAGCTGGTCATATATGCCAAACTGACGTCGCCTCCCGATCCATGGTCTCACCCAGTTCTTTCTCCTCCGTTCACCTCTTCTTCTCCTGGCTTTATTGGCACGCAACTGGTAAAGTGTCAAATCGATGAGGTCATGTTGATGTTGGAGAACAGCTAGTAGGTATTCTCGTCTCAGCCTTGCCGGATCCTCCATCTCTCGGATGATATGAACATCTGCTCACCATGAAATCTAGAGGAGTACTGACGGGTTCCTCCTGTGAACCCCATTTTTATATCCCAATTCCCCTAAATGCTACCAATACGCCATTATACGGCAGCTGTACGTTAGAAACACGTTCAGTAAGTTCTGTGGTCGTCCGGAACATGTTAAATACGTCTACATACGTCAATATGCGTAGGAGATAAGTTCGATATAAGTTATACATACGTTCAAAGCACGTTACTCATAAGTTTTGGGTACGCTAGACATTATCTCGACGTATTTGGACTTATGAGTAACCTACACTTAACGTGTTTGAACGTGTGTCAACGATCGCATAACTTAACTATTACTTATGGCTGCGTATACGGGACGTATAGCCATACGCTGACATACGTTGAGAAATTTTGAGCATGCACAAAATTTTTCGACGACCTCGACATACTTCAACGTATACCAACGTGCTTCAGCGTGCTGTTAACGTATACAAAACTTACCCATAACTTATTCGACGTACGCCAGCATATTTGCCAAATTTTTCATACGTCGGCATACGCTGGCTAAATCGTCAAGGTGTGACAGGGCCTTTACACACGTTCTCACACTCGCTACTTCGTTCCTAACCCTATCTAATCGTGATACACCAGCCATACTCCTTAGACACTTCATCTCAAACGCATTCAATTTTTGTCTCTCCGTCACTTTCATTCCCAACAAATCCGATCCACACATTACAGTTGGTACAATCACTTTCTCATACAGAACTCTCTTACATTCATACCTAACCCTCTATCCTCACCACTCCCTTCACTGCACCAAACACTTCGCAGCCTTCATTCACTCTCTGACGTATATCTGCTTCCACTTCACCATTTGCTGCAACACCAGACCCCAAGTACTTAAACTGATCCACCTCACGTAACTCTCCATTCAACATGACATTCAACCTCCCACCACCATCTCTTCTCGTGCATCTCATAACCTTACTCTTAACCACATTAACTCTCAACTTCCTTCTCTCACATACCCTTCCCAACTCTGTCACTAATCGACCAAGCTCCTCTTCCGAGTCTGCAACCAGTGCAGTATCATCCGCAAACAACAACAGATTTACCTCCCATTCATGATCACTCTCGTCTATCAGTTTCTATCCTCTACCAAGTACTCGGGGCATTCACCTCTCTCACCACTCCAAAAAACAAACAAATTGAACAACCATGGTGACATCACACATCCCTGTCTCAGACACACTCTCACTGGGAACCACTTGCTTACTTCATTTCCTATCCTAACACACACTTTACTATCTACATAGATAGTCTTCACTGCTTGCAACAACCTTCCACCAATTCCATATAACCTCATCACATTCCACATCGCTTAGTGTCAACTCTATCATACGCTTTCTCCAGATACATAAACGCAACATACACCTCCTTGCCTTTTCCTAAACATTTCACGCATATCTGCCTAACTGTAAAAATCTGATTCATACATCCCCTACCTCTTCTGAAACCACCCTGTAATTCTAATATTGCACTCTCTGTTTTATTCTTAATCCTATTAATTAGTTCTCTACCATACACTTTTCCAACCACACTCAACAAACTAATACCCCTTGAATTACACCACTCATGCACATCTCCCTTACCTTTATATAGTGGTACAATACACGCACACACTGGTACCATTGCCAACATAAAACATATATTAAACAATCTCACCAACCCTTCAAGTGCAGTCACACCCCCTTCCTTTAACATATATATCATTACTTGTCAAGGCACAACCCTAGTTGGAGAGGCAAAATGCTATAAGCCCAAGGAATTCAAAAGAGAAAGCAGCCCAGGGCAGAAAGGAGATAGAGAATTAATAAATAAACTATAAGAAAAAAAATATAAAATATAATAAAATGATTAACAACGTTAAACAGATTAGTAACACATACAGTAAACTATGAAAAAAGGCTTCTGTCGAGGTCTTCAACAGAAAAACATAGGTAATAAGTTTGAACTTTTGAAGTTCCTTGGAATCCCAGTTGGAATAAACTTCAAGAATATTGTGCAATATTGAGTATCATGATAGAGAGGACAAGACTATCAGAATTAGCTGCATACCAAGTATTCTGTACAGGATGGTATAATCTGGGAAGATCTGAATGCAAAGGATGCCCCGAATTGTGAAAAGTTTTAGGGAAAATTCACAAAGAACTATGTGAACAACTGTGCCAGAAATTGGTATCCAGATTATGGATAAGGAATTTAATAGACAGCAGGTTTTTGGCCAACAAATTAACAGATGAAGAACAATACTCAAAGGAGGGTAAAATGAAAAAAAAAAAATATTTCCTCAGGATGAACTGATCACAATAATCTTACGAAGACTTTCTTAATATACCAATTCTTTTGAAATGAAGAACCAGATTAGATGAAGTTCTCAAAAATAATTTTCCAAAGAAAAAATTAAACCTAGAATTTTAAATTAGTTATATATAATTCAAGAAATTATCAATGCAAATGTCTAAATGTTGAGGAACCACTGTACTTAATTCCCAACATTTGCACCATACACTATTTTACAAACATCTGTATTAAAGAATTTCTGGCTGCTAAACCACATGGCATGCATATACAGTATAAAATGAAATCAACCGAGAACATTACCCTGAGGAGCACCAGATATTACATGCTTATAGACACTACAGTGTCCCTCAACAACTACTCTTTGCAATTTATTCCTTGGATATTCAATAATGATGGTTAAAAAAAAAAAAAAAAAAAAAAAAAAAAAATGACACCCTACCCCACCCTCTGTTTAAGTTCTAAAATAAGGGCCTCATGATTAATAAGATCAAAAGCAGCAATAAATTCAAGGAAAATCATACAAATTTCCTGACCACATTCGATGGATTCCTGTACAGCATTGGAAATTGTAAGAAAGGCTCACCTGCACCAAAGCCTTTGCATAAAGACAAACTGTAAACTAAGGAACAGATAATTACCTTCACCATACCTATTTAAGACATTTTACCAAATGACGTTCAAAAACTATAGATAATATGAGAGTTATGGAATCTGGGTGGTAATTTGTAGGACTAGACCAACCGCAAATACATTCACCTAATGGAGTATCATTACCAGTTTTCTAAGCAATACAAAAAGAACCTCCTCTTGGTAACTTGAGAAAATAACATAACTTAAGGGATAAGAAATCAGCAGTCTTTAAAAAACGCAAGGGAAAATACCATTAGTGCCTACATCTCTGTAAGCATCAATTTCTTGTGGAAGTATATATATATATATATATATATATATATATATATATATATATATATATATATATATATATGTATATATATATATATATATATATATATATATATATATATATATATATATATATATATATATATATATATATATATATATATATATGCATGCAAGTATCAAATCTACCAATCAAATAATTATTTTCAATCGGATCAAATCAATTCTCCATAAATTTCCTATAGTTAAATAAACACTGGTAGAAAACCTTATGGAATGAACAGCTGTGATGCCGAGAGAATTTCTCTTTGAATTATTCAGATATGATTCTAATAGTTACAAATATGCTACAGTTGATTGATATTTATTTAAAGCGTTGGCATAAATGACACTTTTGACATATAACAGCAGGTTTTGACAGATTGTATTTTCTTGCTATTTGTTGTAAAATAAAAAAAAAACAAGGAAAATTTAACAATTGCCTGTTAGTGTGCTTAGAATATGTTATGGATTTGACCCAATATTTTTGTGGCTTTACGTACAGTGTAACCATACATTTTCGCTAAACATCAGTACAGACAAAACATTTCACAACAGGACGCATTCAATCACGTATATTACCCGAAAAAAACTTTGATATACTAACCAATACATACAATTAGAAGGGAAAAACACACAAATTCATGATTCCCAACTCTATTACTCTTTCACAAATGGTAATGGATATATGTGTACGATAAAATTCTAACACAAAACAAAAATAAGAATTTTTTTTTCATTCAATTTTGTCAATCAAGACTGTCAAGTAACGAGTTATAACACATGCCTCACACTCGCACAAACACAAATCATATATATATATATATATATATATATATATATATATATATATATATATATATATATATATATATATATATACACACATACATACATACATATACCAAAGGCATTTCCCCCAATTTTGGGGGGTAGCCGACATCAACAAGAAACAAAACAAAAAAGGGGACCTCTACTCTCTACGTTCCTCCAGCCTAACCAGGGACTCAGCCGAGTTCAGCTGGTACTGCTAGGGTGCCACAGCCCAACCTCCCACATTTCCACCACAGATGAAGCTTCATACTGCTGAGTCCCCTACTGCTGCTACCTCCGTTGTCATTTAAGGCACCGGAGGAAGCAGCAGGGCCTACCGGAACTGCGTCACAATCGCTCGCCATTCATTCCTATTTCTAGCACGCTCTCTTGCCTCTCTCCCATCTATCCTCCTATCACCCAGAGCTTTCTTCACACCATCCATCCACCCAAACCTTGGCCTTCCTCTTGTACTTCTCCCATCAACTCTTGCATTCATCACCTTCTTTAGCAGACAGCCATTTTCCATTCTCTCAACATGGCCAAACCACCTCAACACATTCATATCCACTCTAGCCGCTAACTCATTTCTTACACCCGTTCTCACCCTCACCACTTCGTTCCTAACCCTATCTACTCGAGATACACCAGCCATACTCCTTAGACATTTCATCTCAAACACATTCAATTTCTGTCTCTCCATCACTTTCATTCCCCACAACTCCGATCCATACATCACAGTTGGTACAATCACTTTCTCATATAGAACTCTCTTTACATTCATGCCCAACCCTCTATTTTTTACTACTCCCTTAACTGCCCCCAACACTTTGCAACCTTCATTAACTCTCTGACGTACATCTGCTTCCACTCCACCATTTGCTGCAACAACAGACCCCAAGTACTTAAACTGATCCACCTCCTCAAGTAACTCTCCATTCAACATGACATTCAACCTTGCACCACCTTCCCTTCTCGTACATCTCATAACCTTACTCTTATCCACATTAACTCTCAACTTCCTTCACTCACACACCCTTCCAAATTCTGTCACTAGTCGGTCAAGCTTCTCTTCTGTGTCTGCTACCAGTACAGTATCATCCGCAAACAACAACTGATTTACCTCCCATTCATGATCATTCTCGCCTACCAGTTTTAATCCTCGTCCAAGCACTCGAGCATTCACCTCTCTCACCACTCCATCAACATACAAGTTAAACAACCACGGCGACATCACACATCCCTGTCTCAGCCCCACTCTCACCGGAAACCAATCGCTCACTTCATTTCCTATTCTAACACATGCTTTACTACCTTTGTAGAAACTTTTCACTGCTTGCAACAACCTTCCACCAACTCCATATAACCTCATCACATTCCACATTGCTTCCCTATCAACTCTATCATATGCTTTCTCCAGATCCATAAACGCATCATACACCTCCTTACCTTTTGCTAAATATTTCTCGCATATCTGCCTAACTGTAAAAATCTGATTCATACAACCCCTACCTCTTCTAAAACCACCCTGTAATTCCAAGATTGCATTCTCTGTTTTATCCTTAATCCTATTAATCAGTACTCTACCATACACTTTTCCAACTACACTCAACAAACTAATACCTCTTGAATTACAACACTCATGCACATCTCCCTTACCCTTATATAGTGGTACAATACATGCACAGACCCAATCTACTGGTACCATTGACAACACAAAACACACATTAAACAATCTCACCAACCATTCAAGTACAGTCACACCCCCTTCCTTCAACATCTCAGCTTTCACACCATCCATACCAGATGCTTTTCCTACTCTCGTTTCATCTAGTGCTCTCCTCACTTCCTCTATTGTAATCTCTCTTTCATTCTCATCTCCCATCACTGGCACCTCAACACCTGGAACAGCAATTATATCTGCCTCCCTATCATCCTCAACATTCAGCAAACTTTCAAAATATTCCGCCCACCTTTTCCTTGCCTCCTCTCCTTTTAACAACCTTCCATTTCCATCTTTCACTGTCTCTTCAATTCTTGCGCCGGCCTTCCTTACTCTCTTCACTTCTTTCCAAAACTTCTTCTTATTCTCTTCATATGACTGACCCAGTCCCTGACCCCACCTCAGGTCAGCTGCCCTCTTTGCCTCACGTACCTTGCGCTTTACTTCCACCTTTTTCTCTCTATATTTTTCATACTTCTCTATACTATTACTCTGCAGCCATTCTTCAAAAGCCCTCTTTTTCTCTTCTACTTTTACCTTCACTCCTTCATTCCACCATTCACTGCCCTTCCTCATGCTGCCTCCAACAACCTTCTTGCCACACATCACTTGCAATCCCAACAAAATTTTCTTTTGCTAACTTCCACTCCTCCTCTAAATTACCAGTTTCTCTTACTCTCACCTCGTCAAATGCCATTTTCAACCTTTCCTGACATTTACTTTTTACCCCCGGTTTTATTAGCTCTTCAACCCTCACTAGCTCCCTTTTACATCCACCTACTCTATTCCCCCACCCTTTTGCTACAACTAATTTTCCTTCCACCAAAAAATGATCAGACATACCGTTAGCCATACCCCTAAACACGTGCACGTCTTTCAATCTTCCAAACATTCTTTTAGTTATCAACACATAATCCATTAATGCCCTTTCTACTACTCTTCCATTTGCCACTCTTACCCATGTATACTTACTTTTATCTTTCTTTTTAAAAAAGCTAGCACTTATAACCATCTCTTGTTCAACACACATATCTACCAGTCTCTCACCACTCTCATTTTCACCTGGTACGCCATACTTCCCAATGACACCTTCTACCTCTCCAGCGCCCACTCTAGCATTTAAGTCACCCATAACAACTACATAATTCCTTCTACCCAGTCCTTCTACACACCTAGTTAATTCATTCCAGAACTCATTCCGCTCTTCTTCACTTTTCTCACTACGTGGCCCATACGCACTGAAAAACGCCCAACATTCCCTACCCAACCTAACCCTTACCCACATTAACCTAGATGATATCTCCTTCCATTCCACTACTTTACCTGTCATCCATTCACTCAGCAATAAAGCCACACCCTCTCTCGCTCTTCCCCTTTCAATCCCAGATACTCTACCAGACATTTCACCAAACATCACTTCACGCTTTCCTTTCATCTTTGTCTCACACAAGGCCAATACATCCATCCTTCTACTTCTAAACATACTTCCAATCTCACATCTTTTACTCTCTATCGTACTACATCCACGCACATTCAGACACCCAAAAACTAGAGTGCGGGGAGCAGTCACTCTCCCCCCAGCTCCATCTCTTTGTTGCTGTCTCACAGGATTTTTTATACAGGAGAGGGGGTTCCCAGCCCCCTCGTCCCGTCCCTTTTAGTCGCCTCTTACGACACGCAGGGATAACGTTGGCGCTATTCTAATTGTTTTATGCCCCCGCGGCCACAGGGGGCATATATATATAATATATATATATATATATATATATATATATATATATATATATATATATAATATATATATATATATATATATATATATATAATATATATATATATATATATATATATATATATATATATATATATATATATATATATATATATATATATATATATATATATATATATATATATATATATATATAATATATATATATATATATCAACGAGATGGTCCTACTAGTAATAACTTATGCATCAGAAACTTGGAGCGTTACTAAAGCCTCAGAACATAGGCTAAGCTAGTTACAACTTAAGCACTATAGAAAGGATAATGATGGGAAAAGAGTAAAGGGTACCTGACACTTGCACGCATTCGTGGCACGCACTGGCAGCATTGATGCGCGAACTCGCGTGAACGAGCCGTGAAAATGTCGTGAACAGTGCGGGAACTCGCGTGCCAGAGCGTACTAATGCGTGCCATGCGTGCCCAGAACTTTGAAATGTTTAAAGTTTGTGGCACGCATTGGCACGCACAAAATAGTCGTGAAATAGTCGTGAACGATGCGCCAACTGGAGTGAACTGGAGTGAACAGTGCGGGAACTGGCGTGAACTGGAGTGAACGATGCGGGAAGTGGCGTGAACTTTATAATGAAGAGAAACAAAAAGGAAACGAAAAAATTAATGAAAAGGAAAGAAAAATAAACCTAATAAATTTTTATATTTGCTGTTTTAATGTAAAAAAAAAATTATATCTTATTTCAAACTATTTCTATAACTTTATAATGAAGAGAAACAAAAAGGAAACGAAAAAATTAATGAAAAGTTAAGAAAAATAAACTAATAAATTTTTATATTTGCTGTTTGAATGTAAAAATAAAATTATGTCTCATTTCAAACTATTTCTATAACTTTATAATGAAGAGAAACAAAAAGGAAACGAAAAAATTAATGAAAAGGAAAGAAAAATATAAACCTAATAATTGTTTATATTTGCTGTTTGAATGCAAAAATAAAATGATGTCTTATTTCATGCACACACTTATTTTCCTCTATTACCAATCAAGACCCAAAACTTTTGTTTTAAATAAAAATGAACTGAAAAATAAACCCAAGAAATTTTTAAGTTTGCTGTTTGAATGTAAATATAAAATGATGTTTTATTTCATCAACATACTTATTCTTCTTTATTACCTTAAAATGAAGAGCAAAACAAATTTTTTCTGTTTGCTGTTTTAATGTAAAAATAAAATGATTTCTTATTTCAACACACTTTTTTCTCTATTACCTTAAAATCAACAG
The DNA here is from genome assembly GCF_036898095.1 of Palaemon carinicauda. Classification (NCBI taxonomy): domain Eukaryota; kingdom Metazoa; phylum Arthropoda; class Malacostraca; order Decapoda; family Palaemonidae; genus Palaemon; species Palaemon carinicauda. Next base: position 241,049,377 of record NC_090725.1, on the reverse strand, counting down.
CCTAAAAACTTTTCATGTTTGCTGCTTTTAATGTTAAAATAAAATGCTTTCTTAATACTTGTACATATTTTATGTCTGCTATTTATATGTAAATCAAATGCTTTCATATTGAAACAAAAATAAAGGGCAACAAAAAATACAAACGAAAAAGATACGTTTCTTCTCCTCAATGCAATGGTGTCTCTGACAGAAAGCATTGTTGTCTCTTCCGAAGCCAATCCAAGAATGTCCTCGGGTTGGAGAAGCCCCGTTTTTATATGGAGTGGTCAATTCGTGAACTGGCGTGAACGATGCGGAAACGATGCGGAATGATGAGCGAACTCGCGTGAACGTGTCGTGAACTTCTCGTGAACTACGCGTGCCAATTCGTGCCATCGCGTGAACGTCGCGTGAACGATGCGCGAACTGGAGTGAACTGGTCGTGAACAGTGCGGGAAAAACACCAATGCGTGCCAGTGCGTGGCAAAAATGCGCGCAAGTGTCAGGTAGGCTTAACATGGATACGAGAGCAAATTAATGTAGAGGATATTCTAACATGTAAGAGAATGAAAAAGACATATCATGAGAATGAGACAATAAATGGACATTAAGAGTAACAGAATGGGTCCCTAGAGATTGTAAAGAACGAAGACGCGAGTGGAAAAACGTGTCTGAGGCCTTTGCTCTGCAATGAACTAGTAACGGCAGAACATATATATATGTATATATATATATATATATATATATATATATATATATATATATATATATATATATATATATATATACACACACACACACAGTACGGATGTGTAATAAAAGTACACGAATACAAATATAAGACAGCATAATTACCTGAAAATGTAAAAGCAATCATACATCAACATTAGTAAGAAAGCTAAATTTTCAGCGTGATTGTGTGCAGGATGGTTGACGGGTTGGTTGTCTAAATCAGATGATAATGAGGAAACTTCCCACAGGATTTATCCATGATTCAGCAACTAAAAATATTAATGTACATAGATGCTATTGTATCCTCCTCATTAGAATCTACGACTTCATGTTGAATATTTAGTGGGTTGGTGAAAGATGAGCCTAGCTTCCTTATTCCCCTTGAAGTCTTTATGAAGAAGGCTTCTCGCCACCATGCCTTTTTTCTTAATATAACAGAAGTTGACTCATTTACAGATGCAATATCCCAAAATCAAATTCCGCCCCAGAAATAATCATACGAGAACTGTACCACAGTGCCCATTGGCCCATTCCAATCCCATATAGATAGTTACAGGTGAATTTATCAGACCCAAAGACTATTTGACATCTTGACAATGTATATTGTAGAAGTAGTGGTGGGTGGTACCAATGAACTACATACAATGATAAAGGAGCCGATTGCAAAGTAAATTCCAATAGCTGCCACATTATGCCTTAAATGTCTGAATAAATGATGAACTAACCTACTCTCCCAACAGACCACAAACCACCTTCCCAATTACCATTGCACCATACAGCCGACATTCAAGTTTTCATCTTGTTCTCAATCCCTAAAATACCAAAATCTACAAAATGTTCATCAAAATGTCTTCTTTTCTCTACTTAATGTTATATAACACCTCAAATTAGTGACCTTTTTATTATTATTTTTTTTGCCATGCCAAATCAGTCACGTAGGCAGAACGGTTCCTCCTGAAACCTGCTTAGGCAGGAGCCGGGCAGCTGCTGTCCGTTTCACAGCAGTCATAAAAATATCCGTTCCCTTCTAGGTTCCCAGATAAGAAACTCATGTTTAGCTTGTTAAATTCACCGAATGTCTACTTGCTCAATTACCTCATACATAATCATCCATTTGGTGTCTTTAAACCTAGCATATTTTTCATTCAGGTTTCACCGTTATGACATCTTTATTTTTTTTCTTGCCAAAGTCACAACTGTTAAAGCATACATAATAACATCTCAGATCTTTCATATCCAAGAGGAACTCTCTCTCTCCATTTTCATTTTGACTTTTCACCAATTATTGTTCATATATAACCCAGCTAATCTTCTTTTCTTTATCCTATCATTTAAAAAAGCACACATCCGTACATATATTGACATATATATATATATATATATATATATATATATATATATATATATATATATATATATATATATATATATATATATATATATATTTCCCAATTACTGTGAAACACACGACCGCACTCTCAACTCCATCACCATCACGAGTAATGAGAGCATTAGTCATCAAGTAAATAGGGTACATTACTGTTTTTTACTTACTCTTTGTTCCTTCTGTCACGCTCTCTATAACACGAGGACTCATGAGACTTCACTAGGCGGCTCTTTAAAACCTTCAAGTGAGGGAGTTGCTAAGGTCTAGGAGGTTACGATAGACAG
>NC_090725.1:241019495-241041995 GCF_036898095.1 Palaemon carinicauda | reverse complement strand
AATGCCCTAGAGACTGTCCTTACATTCATATGATCAGTGACAAAAGGCCCCTTCCTTCTAAGCTAGGACCAGGGAGGGCCAGGCAGTGGCTGGTGATGACTTAACAAGTAGACCTATATTTTCCCCCAAGGATGGTGAGGTTGCGCACACTACACACACACATACATACAAAACTTTCGCCTTTGAGCAGCACTTGAACCCCATTTCTGGGGCCCGCTAGCCAGGGACGTTCCCACCACAACCCTGATTGCTAATCAATAGGGGTTACCGAACGTGCAAGAAATATATTTCTGTATTCCATACATTCTGTAACTTCAATAAAGTTGTGTGTGTATATAAAAAAAAAAAAAAAAAAAAAAAAAAAAAAAAAAAAAAAAAAAAAAAAAGAGGGGGAGAATAACCGTTCGGAATCCAGATCTTTCAAAACCTGAAAATGGTTTAAAACCCTTTCCATGACAACTCCAAGACCATTCAATTAAGAGTTCAAATAACCAAAGCAGCCATATACTGAGGACCAAGGTTTCAAAGGTAAAAAAAAAAAAAAAAAAAAAAGTAGATAAAAATATTAAGCACAGATAAACAAATGAATAAGAAAAGCACGAGAATTCTCGAAATACTGTAAAATTAGATCTTCCATATTTGTCTTAAAATTACTACCTACGAATGGTAAATGGCAACAACAGTATGTATTCTTAAGTAACAATTGCCCTTCAAAAGAAAGATAACCAGGCTAACTTAAGTCTTTATTAGTTTATATATGAAGATCTATTTCAACGTTGTTACTGTTCTTCATATATTTTATTGTAATTGTTCATTACTTCTCTTGTAGTTTATTTATTTCCTTTCCTCACTGGTTATTTTTCCCTGTTGGACCCCTTGGGCTTATAGCATCCTGATTTTCCAACTAGGGTTGTAGCTTAGTTAATAATAATAATAATAATTATAATAATAATAATAAAAATATTTTTTCAGGAAGATATTTTTAGAGCACATGCTTCTTTCCTTTGCATGGAAATAAAGTTTTATTTCATAATAAAGACACTTAAGAGGAAGCTATTCCAAAAATTAATAGGAATAACAAAAATACATCTGGTTTCAAATTTAGTATGTGGGAAAAATGTTTAGTAAAATAAACCTTTAATAAAAATCCTGTAAACTTCAAAATCATCGACCAACGATATTTTTGAAATGGGTATAGTACGTGTTTTAATAACAGCTTTCTGAATTTCGCAAACTGATTAAATACAATACAAACGTTGCGGCATTGGCAAAAATATTGCTTTGATTTTTAAGTCAAGTATATTGACATGAGACGGAGGAACACACAATAAATACGTATAAATACAGGTTCAAGTCGAAGGCTCGTTTACTGCTTTAATCAAACGTCAGTGATCTTGTCTCATTGTTTTTCGAAGCCACAAGTTTTTATATAAAGTGATTTATTTGACTTTGGTTAAAAGTCAAGGCAATGGAGACTAGTCATTATTTTCCACAACAGAGAGAGAGAGAGAGAGAGAGAGAGAGAGAGAGAGAGAGAGAGAGAGAGAGAGAGAGATTAAATGGAATTGCAACTGTTATAAGCAAAGCTATAAGAGCTTAACGAGCATTCTTTAATTGCACTATTCTTCCAGGTATTTTGTTATTATAAGCGAATAAGGGCAATCATAGACTCAGACAACAAAATTCTGAAGATTGATTCTGTAAACATATAGGCTAAAAGAGTGAAATTTCTTACGATATTTTTTTTAACGTTCATGAATGTAGTTCACAAGGATGTATTCAAACATGAAACTTATATAAATGATAAATCACAAAACTAGATTAATTAACATTTAGTCAAACACAAGTGAAAGAATTATATTGTATAATTCATCTACAACTTTCATCAAAGAAACATAAAACTTCCAAATTTAGCAGGACCAACTTGTTTCTGAAAACCAATTATCAAGAATTAACCATTATGTTTATTTCTGTCTAGTTATTTACAAAAACAAGAGTGCCATATTTGCCTTTATAATGACTACAGAGATTATATCATTTGTTTTGCATTACTATATAATTCAAAACCCTATCTTTCCTCTTTCTTGTTATGCTCTTCCTTAATATTCAGAATACTATCCTTCAGTAAGGCCCTACCCGAAAGTGCTCATTAGTAAAACGTCGAACACACCCACACGCATTGCGTTCTTCCCATTTTTCCTACTTTTCCAGAACCTCTTAGGCATCCCTCTCCTTCGTCAGACCACTTCCGAATTAAACACCTATCTACTCAACTACCATAACAGGCTGGGTTCTCTCAATTTGCCTCTCTTATTCACCTATTCACAAACGTTACACATGCATACATATTTAATTGCATACATACATACACAATTACATACAAACATGCACATATATAAACACATATATATATATATATATATATATATATATATATATATATATATATATATATATATATATATATATATATATACACGCACACATAAAATGTGTGTGAATATATAAGAGTTCAAAATGTTAGTGACAAAACTATAAAAATAGTCATTTGTTAAAACTAACCAATCAACTATCTTGGTAAAGTTGTGTTAATTATGTTGCAAAGTACAAAAACCTGGACTCAAAAGGATTAAGTACAGCAGTCGAAACCAAATTATATGTCTTGATACCAAAATATTAAGACTACTGTCTCCATATGTACCAAGATTCATGGGCATTTCTTTGAATTATGGTCACGTCTGATGCCCTTATCATTTGTAATTACCGTGTAAAAGTTACAAGTTAAAGTGAATTTGATGTTAAATGCGTGTGGCTTATCATTTGAAAGTCTGAAGTCACATCCGTTCGTGACAAAACCATAAACAGCCACGGATTCCTAACCTAACAACTGCCTATCATAGCTAGGATGGATTGATTTAGATTCTCATAAAAAAGAAAATCGACTTGATTACGTAAAGCTGAGGAGAAAATGCTTCATCTTTATCGATCTGGATGGAGGAGGAGATAAGTCGACTGTTTACCAAGAAACGAAGGTTAGGCTTGAAACCATGTCATAAAGACGTCCTCACCATGTATATTTCCCCATTGGATACAAGCCATTCCCAAAGTACAGTGAACTTCTTACATGAAATATTTCTGGCTTGATAATTGAAAACTACGAAAACAATGTGTGTTAATGGTGATCCTCGTTTACCCTGTGTCCTGAAATCCTTCGCAACACAACCGTTCCAAAAGTCTACAAAGATGGTTTCCAAGCAGTAAGTTGACATCCGCTGCACACTTAACGTTATTCACCTGCCGCTCGTGACAGCGCATAGATTTTTTCGCCATTATTGTTTCTGAAGGTAATCCCTGGTTTTGGTCGGTTTATTTTTTCTATAATATATCATGCCATTTCCTCTAGCACAGGGTGGCTCCAGAAATGAAAAGTCATTAGCATAATCATCCTTCACCTGCTAAATCGTTGCCAACCCCTGTTAGGGGAAGCAAATCAAAGCTAAATAAAAAAAAAGTCTACCTATGTCGTGAAACGTTAATATTCATGAATGTCGAGAGGGAGAATAAGATCTTAGCACAATATGCATCGTCCGGAAGTTTAAACCTTGTTATTGTGTGATACAAAGCACAGAAATCCTAGACATCTGGCAGAGGATGTTTCAATTCCCATAACCAGATGACTATGGGGCTTTATATTCTACTGTTTGTATACATCACCGCTAGACTACTAGCAACTTGTTTTTGGTAGCAATGAGAGTGATGAGAAACTTTATCATCTTCATTCCTGTTTCCCTGAATCTAAATGAACTAATTTAGCTTTTTCGATCCCGTGAAAATAAAACTCTCTTGACGAACAATGATGCTAAACTGTATATTTACTTCGTTTTTATAAACCCGGTGACTTATTAGCGCCTTAATTCGTCTGTTATTTTTTCGCAAGATAGCAAGAAGAGATTCTTTTTGCACTCGTTGGAGAATGGATAATGTTACTCCCTTATGTAAATATAGTTGTGATGGCTGTAGCCCTGATGAATAGGTCTACCACCCGATTTCCATATCTCCCATATCTAAATTTTTAAACGCATTTTGGCAAAACGTATAAAGGGGTATGCTGAAGATAATCACCTGTTCCCCAGGTTGCAATTAGGCTTTCGTGGTTTTTTGTTTTTTACCGTGTTATCCACGTGGCCCCTGTTTTCGAACATAAATAGCTAAGAGTAGGCGGGACTTTTCTTAGTATCAATAAAGAATTTCCAAGTGACAAATAAGAGAGTAGTTGTTGAGGGCAACATTATTGATAATAGGAATGTAATATCTGGTGTTCTTGGCTCATTACTTTTAATCCTATATACCCATATGTGGCATGGCCTAGAAAACAAGCTGATTGCATATGCAGATAATGCTACTCTGCATCAATTCCAACTTCTCTATGTAGACCTATTGTTGCTGAATCCCTGAATAGTGGCTAAAATTAGCGCATGGTGTAAAGTATAGGCCATGAAGTTGAACCCTAACTATACTCAAAGTGTGATTGTACGTAGGTCGAAGACAGTGGCTTATTAACATCGATATCTTTACATTAATACTGTTTCTTCAATTATAGGGCCTGTAAAACTCATTTAAAACTAAGTGTGATTCTTGATTGCAAATTTACTTCTATAAAACATATTCGGACTGTTTCTTCTTCAAATGCATAAAAATTGGTTTATTGAAAAGTCGTAGGATTTTTGGTGATCATTGTAGGAGTAGGCTGGCCAGGGAACCAGCCACCACTCAAGATACTACCACTAGAGAGTTATGGTGTCCTTTGACTGACCAGGTAGTGCTATATTGGATCATTTTCTCGGGTTACGGTTCATTTTCCCTTTGCCTATACGTACACTGAACAATCTGGCTTATTTTTTACACATTCTCCTCTGTCCTCATAGACCTGATAACACAGAGATTACAACAATTCTTCTTCTCTCAAGGTTTTAACTACTGCACTGTAATTGTTCAGTGGCTACTTTCCTCTCGATAAGGATATAAGTGAATATTTAACTATGGTAAGCAGCTCTTCTGGGAGGACACTCCAAAATCAAACCATTGTTCTCTAGTCTAGGGTAGTGCCATAGCCTTTGTACCACTGTCTTGAGTTAGAGTTCTCTTGCTTGAGGGTACACTCGGGCACACTATTCTCTCTTACTTCTCTTCTACTTGTTTTGTTAGTTTTTATAGTTTATATAGGAACTATTTATTTTAATATTGTTACTGTTCTTAAAATATTCTATTTTTCTTGTTTCCTTTCCTCACTGGGCTATTTTCACTGTTGGAGCCCCTGGAATTATAACATCCTGCTTTGCAACTAGTTTTGTGGCTTAGCAAGCAATAGTAATAATAATCTATCCTGAATGAAGTTTTTATTTCTTTCATTCCAACTTGTTTCGAGTATTGTTCTCCTATCTAGTCTTCAGCTGCTGACTCTCAAATCTTGATTTATTGAAAAAAAACTTGCTGTTCAATACTAGGTATGCAATTAATTCTTAGTCTTGCCTTCTCCATCATAAATCAACACTACACAGTATTCTAGAAGTAATATTCCAGCTGTGACTAGATTGTGGAATGATCTTCCTAATATTGCGGTTAAATCAGTCGAACTTCATAAGTTCAAACTTGAAGCAAATGTTTTAGCGTTACACAAGTTGTCCTTAGTCTCTCTTCATGGTTAGTATATGATAAATCTATTTTAACGGTTACTGATCTTAAAAATAGTTTCTACTTATACTGGATTGCTTTCTCTATAAGAGCCCTAGGGCTTGTAACATCAAGCTTTTCTGACTAAGGTGGGAGCGTTGGAGCTTAGCTAATAATAATAATAATAATAATAATTAATAATAATAATAATAATAATTCCTATGACATTTGATAAACGTTCCTTTTTGCTACACAGAAATAAATTCCACCACCCTCCTACTCTTTCTGTATCTTCAGGTTATCTTCACTTCTTTTCCTTCCTTTTTCATTCGTTCAGAGACATAATTAACACAGTAATTATGTGAAAATACGATCATTCAAAAGTTCCTCTATCCTAAGTTCTTATTCCCTAATTTGGTTTTCCATTAATCAAGGTATTAGTTCACCTAGACTAATTTGGTTGAGCGAATTTAATTACAGTTCCTCCTACCCCATACCCGCCCGCCCACCCACCCACCCACCCTCTCTCTCTCTCTCTCTCTCTCTCTCTCTCTCTCTCTCTCTCTCTCTCTCTCTCTCTCTCTCTCTCTCTCTCTCTCTCTCTCTCTCCCTCTCTAGTAATTTCAAGAATTTTTCTGGAATCAAAACATTAGGGAAGTTATTTTCTAATGATAAATAGCCCTAAAAGTTCATGACACAAATATCGGCATTACAATAGTAACAGAACCTCGTTTCGATGTATTCTACATCACCAAATTTAAGGATATAATTGTATGAAGTAAAACTAACACAAATATCCTTTCTTGCAACAAAGTGTTCATAACCTATGATGTCAATTTCATTCTTACTTATTTTTACGCAGTGAGCAATAAACATCATTTATTTTTCGTATCTATTTGATTTATTGCTGGGAAGACATCTAACAAGCAAATCAATAGTCATATGTCAGAAACATGACAGAAACTAACTCGAATGAAACAAATCTTTGTAGTAATATCAAATAAATTCGGAATATCTCTTTGTTAACAATCTCTATGTAAAAATGAAACTAAAGGTTTACAAAAACAAACACACACACGCACATATATACTGTATATATATATATATATATATATATATATATATATATATATATATATATATATATATATATATATATATATGGTTTGGGCATGCTTTTCACACTCCCCAAGAGACATTAGTTCACCAAAAGTTTAGCCGGGCTCCACAAGGCACTAGAAGAGTTGGAAGACCCAGGCCTACATGGCTGAGGCCTATGAAGCGTGAAGTAGGAGATGGTGAATGGAAAAGTATAGAAGGATAGGGACGACTGGTGAAATCTAACTGAGGCCCTTTTCGTCAGTAAGTGTAAGAGGAGATGATATATATATATATATATATATATATATATATATATATATATATATATATATATATACATATATATACATACATATATATACATATATATACATACATATATATATACATATATATACATATATATATACATATATATACATATATATACATATATATATACATATATATATATACATATATATATATATATATATATATATATATATATATATATATATATATATATATATATATATATATATAGCTGCCTAAAAGCCTTTTCACCTATAAGAGGAAAAGCTCGAGATTAATCCCCAATCCAGTTAATAACCCAAAGCACATATTTTTCTCAGTGTTTGTGACCAACAAAAGTCAACTAATAAATAAGCACACAATTCACTCCGCACTTCAACAGAATCACGATGAGTTATAAAACCATCTTTGCCGGAGATCTGAATACAGATACTCATGATGGTGAAGCAAAAAGTTATCCTTACGTACTCAACAAGGTGAAAATTCTCATAGTAACTTAAGAACTAGCACCAGCATCATCAACGTTTGTGCTATTTCCAACTAGAATTCAATCAATGTAAAAGGAGGCTGTACTATAATCTGGGATTACAAAATGGTTGCTCTTTTTCTTTCACCGTATCTTCGAATGCCACATGTAATATTCTACTGAACTTTATACATTCCTGGGAATTTCTAATTTTGAGATTATGGCCTTAATCCTGATTTATCCCTCTACATCGTAGTTCCAGCAATTCTTTAATCATAGGTTCCTTTACTACATCCAAATAATAAGAATGCCAGTGATTTTACAATGACATGACAGATTTTCACTATAAAACAGTACATGGAGAAGTCTCTCAAAAGCTTTTGTAGACCCTTATATGCTGTGGATATGGTATGTCTTATTTTTTTTATTCTGATATGCTTTCAATAGTTATCTCTTTTGTCTAGTATTCAGCAGTTGACTCATCTTGAACCATCATTATCTAACTTCAAGAGATCTAGGTTTTTGATAGGCTTACCAAATTTTATTTGAAATTTAATTTATGACAAACAAAACTTGAATCATTATTTTTTGCTCTCTTCTTACATACCTCTAGATGTAGGCAAGCCCCATTTGTAATCATTTTCATTATCATCATTATTTGCTAAGCTACAACCCTTATTGGAAAAACAGGATGCTATAAGCCCAAGGGCTCCAACAAAGAAAATACCCCTGTGAAGAAAGGAAATAAGGAAAAACTAGAAGAGAAGTCTAACAACAATAATAACATTAAAATAAATCTTTCATATATAAACTATAAAAACATGAAAATAACAAAAGGATGAACTTCAAAATAACAAGGAGAGAAACAAGATAGAATAGTGTGGCCGAGTGTACCCTCAAGCTAGAGATCTCTAACCTAAGACAGTGGAAGACCATAATACAAAGGGTATGGCACTACCCAAGACTAGAGAACAATTGTTTGATTTTAGTGTCCTTCCCCAAGAAAAACTGCTTACCATAGCCAAGAGGAGAGTAGCCACTGAACAATTACAGTGCAATAATTAACCTCTTACGAGTAGAATTGATTGGCAATTTCTGTGTTGTCAAGTGTAGGAAGAAAGAGGAGAATGTATAAAGAATAAGGCAGACTATTCTGTGTATGTGTCAGCAAAGATGAATTGAGCCGTAAACAGAGTAAGGGATCCCATGTAGTACCATCTGGGCAGTCAAAGGACCTAATAACCGTCTAGTAGTATCTCATTGGTTAGTTTAATGATCATCACAAGGGTTATACATCGTACTAATATCATCTGAATGTGGCTGCAAGAAAATCCCAAATGAGGCCATACAAAAGCCTGGTAATTGTTTGGATCTCTAATTCACCAATTCCCTTGGTTTTAAAACTAGTATAGTCTGCCATCCATTTGATACTTTTATTCGTGTTTTAGATTTTTAAATTATTAAAACAGTAGATTATCCCCGTTTTATTTTGTCATTGCCAGATACAATTTAAACCTCACGTAGACTGGAATGGGGTTTTCAGTTATCTTACTCCTGATCCAGCCTTAAAAAGTTATGCAAGATTAACAGCAAGGCAAATTCCTTCGCACTTCTATACTTGATGCATTAAAGCCTGGGTCAATGATAATTGGGAATAAGCAGAAATAAAATATTAATTCAATTCCATTATAAAAGAAATTCTTTCTAGTAAAAAAAAAAAAAGAAAACCTGCTCTTTTAGGTGGATTCTGGGTTCCTTTTTTTTTTTACTTTATCCATACAGCTGTCATTTACTGCGTAAGACCGAAACAACCCTATAAAATGACATACTTATATCCCAAACCTGATTAGCCAGTAAATCAACCGACCGCACTGTAGCATGCTGCAAGGTCTCACGTGCTGTTCCATAAACCTCTGGTGTTTTGTCATTTTTCTTTCAGCCACTTTGCTCCCCTCCTTGCGTCCAAAGTAGCCGCACCGTTAAACATATACTGTATTTCAGATATGCGTGTGCGAACACATGCATATACTCGTATACACAAACTTGCACATACACACACACACACACACACACACACACATATATATATATATATATATATATATATATATATATATATATATATATATATACTGCACATATATATACACACACATATATATACATACATAAATATATACATAATGTGATAATATGTGTGTAAAAATTAAGACAATTTTGGGACTTTAATGGGATTGTCCTTGTAACTTCTCTTTTTTTTCCCTAGTCCATTTCCTTGAGTCTAAGTTGTTAGCCATGAGGGAGAGGGGGTGTCCGTCCTTCGCTCTAGCAGCTACATGCAAATCTTCGTGAGTGATATCTTTTTTTATTCCCTTTTACAGTTGCACCAATTATATTAACAACGTGGTAATCAACACTAAGAGATTAACCACATAGAATATCTTCACAACTTCTATTACTATTAGTAGTGCTTCAGTTTTAATGGGAATCATTTTGACCTCAGTCAAAACAACGTCAAAAACAACGAAGACCACTAAACGATAATCCCTTGAAATAATTTTACTTAATAATTATTATATAAAGTTATCACTTCAAATCGTATAACGTTCATAATCACAGAACTTCATAAAATAATAGTAATGATGATGATGATGATGATAATAATAAATAAAAATAATAATAATAATAATAATAATAATAATAATAATAATAATAAATAATAATAATAATAATAATATAACAATAACAATAATGACTGAAAATTCATTTCAACAATTCTGAGAGCATTCAATTTACTATAAATCCCATTTACATTACACTATAATTTCAACTTAAATGATTGACAAACACTTTAAAACAAATCAATTAGGCGTAATTATGTCGTTAGTATTTTCAAATAAGGTACAACTGAATCGTTAGTTATACTACGCTTTAAAAATCCCAGGTCAAAATTCCTTTGCCATAATTCAAACAATCAATGTTATCCAAGTGCAAGATCAAAGACTCCGCACAATGCGCAATAACTTTATAAATCCTCAAAGCTTTATCAAATATCTCACTGTTAGCTGTCATGTTGATTATTGTGAACAAAAGTCATTTTATCTGGGGTAAGTAACATTCCTCTCATAAGTAAGAGTGCTCCCCCATAATGATTACAGTAATACTGAATCAATATACAGTATGTTTCATCCTGAAACTATACATAGTAAGCAGAGAATAAATTTTAGTTTTAACTTACATGCTCGCATGCTTCATAGGCTCATGATGTACATCTAATTAACTTGCAAGGCAGACGCAGGTCACATTGGTTGTCCTGTAAATAATAATAATAATAATAATAATAATAATAATAATAATAATAATAATAATAATTCCTTCCATCTTAAAGTCGTGTACAAGTACTGATGAAAATATCAAAACATTATCCATAATATAGAAATAACTCAAACTAAGGTGATTCACTGACATATGCATATAAAATGGTGTTGCAAATAGAAATCATCGATTAGGCTTCACATCTTCCTAAACGTTTTTCAATATTCATTACCCCCGTAAATATTCTATAAATGATTCCACACAATACAGTACATACATAAATATAGATTCATAATATCTGGTAAACGGTTTATTAAATATTTCTGTATAGATAATCATGCATTCTAAACACATGGAAAGGACACTTGTATCAAACAAAGGCTGTACATCCTCTCTGACAACCTACGAGATTGTAATAGCCTTATTTATCATGGGACTTGGCGAAGAAACTAAACTTCAGAAGTACCCAGGATGGGACCTTTGCCCAACAAGAACTCTGCTTCACACCCAAGGAACCGGTTATCACAGAAATGGCGAAATTGCCATAGGCTAAAAATGTGTGGTCTGGCATTCACTGATAGAGGACAGTCTCCCATCTCACTAGGGTATCATTGTGCACCTATAGGAGAGGTGAATTTGGTAATTTCCAGCATTGTATATTTACTACTCACCAATCACAAATGATCTCTGCCAAACCTCCTCAATTTTCTTACCTAATCTTATAAAGATAACCCTGAATGATAAGCAAATCCTTGGCAAGTGTGTTCCCTTATTCTTTTCCAAGTAATCTACAGTTCAACTTCCTTGCACACCAACAAGTGTTGATTATCAACAAAAATTTACCACTCTGAAACACTATATTCATACAGATGTTCAATCTATACTTTCTTTTAACAAAAGATGTTCAGTATGAAACCTCGCAAAGGACTGATAAACTACTAATTTGCTAAAACGTACATGTTCTCTCAAGACAAGTTAACATTTCGCTTAATGAACTTAGGAATCAATATAATTTGCCAATGAATATTGAGGAGATGCTACTTGAAGTACTGCTGGGCTGAACGTCAGAAACAGCCATCTCAAAACTACACCAGCATGAGACATGGCCCTATCTTGTGTACAGAGCAGCATGTTCTGTTAAACAGAAAACATATTTTTATCTAACAAGACACAATTTTCTATATAAAAACAAATTTTAGATGTGAAGGCCATCCTTTGAAAAGAGAGGGGCATCAATTCTTACTGGCCCTTCCATGAAAAGGAGTATGTATGTCTACAGGCAATAAAACTACTATTCTGTTGAAAAGCTTTGTCTCCAACGATTTATGTAACAATGGGAAACAAGAGTTGTGTTGCCTACAGTTTTATCATGGTTTCTTGTTTCCCTTCTTCGGAAAGAAATATTTCAAAATTACATAATGAGAATCCTGGTCTGATGATTCTGTTTTAAACTCCTTGCTTCATCAAAAGTATCTTGACCAGTAACTCTAATAACCTGAATTTCTCCTTCATTTTACTGGTGTGAAAAAGCATTCCTTTGCCACTCTTTACAATACACACTTCGGTTCTTTTCAAGGCGTGCTCATGAATGCCAGCGGCAAGGGACAGGAAAACGCCCTAGAAACCGACCCTATATACATATAATCAGAGCCCAAACCACTCTCCATCAATCTAGGACCAAGGATTGTCAGGTAATTGGACTTTTGTGCTTTATTTGGCCACATTCCAATTATTCAGCCTATTTTCCCTTGTCTCTGTTAGTTACAAGATGTAATGGTAAGTCAAAAACTTTGGCATTGAAAACATATAGATCTTGGGATGTTTTATTTCATGTAATATTAACAACAGGCTACACATGACAATTCAGCAAACTACAGTGTGCTATAAGTCATAAGGACCAGTACCTAAAATACAACAGCATCACTCTTTACCATTTGCATCTCCTGGTTCTTAAAATTCCCCCTAACCTTCATATGTAAAAGATTTTCCTATCGCGCATCATAACTTTTGATAACTTCAGGCTACAATGTGTGGTGCTTTTGACTATATTTCAACAAGTATTTACAAGTCCAGCAAATTGATATTTTCTCAGGTGTACCCTAGGGAGATATCTTTGACTGTTTGCCACAGCACTCCACTCATTTTGCATTAAATTCAAATATATTGAAATGGCGGTCATTCCATTTTACATTCAAGTATTTAATATACCGAAATCTAACTGATGTCCTTTGCGTCAACAAGCGTAGGAGATGCTGATGATGATTTAAAGCAGAAGTTACATGTAAATAAATTCGGTACTAACCATTTATCCTATCTGCATTGGATAGCACAAACATCATTAAAAAGAAACAAGTAGACTAACCTACTTTTGGCAACTTATAATTTCCAAGCATCCCCTTTTCAATAATGATGGACGGGCAAACCACATAGAATGTTGGGAGTCCTGTCCCCCCAAAAATTCTAATGAGGCAAATCATGTCAAAATCTCCAAGGACCATACTAAATTAATATTATGATGGGTTGACAATCCAACCACAGTTCTTCCTATTTTCTTTAAATGTTGATCCTATGTCACAGGTATGATACTTGTTATTATTCAACAAGAAAGAAAATGTTCCAAATATTCATATTCAAATTGAATATAAAATAAGATGTAGGACATTTGGAGCTAATTACACTAATTTACAGTTGTGTAGGAGTCATAAATAGTCTTTGAAACACAGTTTTCAGGTAGATTAATTAATTATCATTATTATTACTAGCTAAGCTACAACCCCAGCTTGAAAAGCTAGCTGCTATAAGCCCAAGGGCTCCACCAGGGAAAAATAGCCCAGTGAGGAAAGGAAATGAGGAAATAAATAAATGATTATAAGTAATGGACAATTTAAATAAAATATTTTTAAAAAATTAACAACATTAAAACATATACTTCATATATAAACTCTAAAAAGACTTAGTCAGCCTGTTCAACATAAAATTTTCTACAAGTTTGAACTTTTGAAGTTCTACTGATTCAACTGCCCAATTAGAAGGATCATTCCACAATTTGGTCACAACTGGAATAAAACTTCTAGAATAATGTGTAGTATTGAGCCTCGTGATGGAAAAGGCCTGACTATTAGAATTAACTGTATGCCTAGTATTAAGAACAGGATGGAACTGTCCGGGAAGATCTGAATGTAAAGGATGGCCAGAATTATAAAAAATCTTATGCAACATGCATATCCTAATGAACTAATTGAACGACAGTGCCAGAGATTGATATCTAGGTCAGGAATAAGAAATTCAACAGGCCGTAATATCGGGTCCAACCAATTAAGACGAGAATCAGCAGCTGAAGACAAGACAGGAGAACAATACTCGAAACAATGTAGTATGAAGGAATTAAAACACTTCTTTAGAATAGATTGATCACCGAAAATTTAAGAGACTTTTTCATGATGGCAATTTAATTTTTTTTTTTTTTTGCAATTGAAGACACAAACCTAATGTGTTTCTCAAAATTAAATTCGCTGTCGAGAATCACTCCTAAAATTTTAAAAGTCATACAAAGTTAAAGAAATATCAATGCTGAGAAAATAAACACGTACATGGAAAAATTATAAATAAATTAAAGTTAGAGAATTAAATTAGAAGACTTATTCATTGGATAGCCCAGCATCGAAATAAGGGTTTTATTCACTTCCCAATTAAGTAAATTTAGCGAATACAAACAAAACACTATTTGAAACTTAGCATTGAAATTAGCATGTTCTATCAGTATCTTCTTTGCGCTGTTATCATTAAAAACAAAAAAACGTGTCTGGTCTACATAGCTAAAATCAGAACATTCATCCTATCCTTCACAAATGACATTTCCATTCATCTAAAGAATAACCTTCCCATTCATTAGGCTCTCCCACTGTTCGCCCTCTGGTCACGAGACTAAGAATCTCCACTTAAGCTTTCTTTCCTTGTGCCTTGTGTTATAATTTGGCATGTTATCAAATATTCTCTCTCTCTCTCTCTCTCTCTCTCTCTCTCTCTCTCTCTCTCTCTCTCTCTCTCTCTCTCTCTCTCTCCCCCCACCAGTAATCCATTAGCTATCAAATATTACTGGACCAAAATACTTTCGTTTATAAATAATTTTTTTATACTTGAAAAAACCATCCACTGCCCATAAAAAGTATATATTATTTGATAAGATCTTGCTCTCTAAGGGTGGGAAGCAAAACCAGACGAAATCTACATATTTAGAACTTGAATAACTGTCCTAAATTACTAATTTTCGTACGTAGTAAATCACAATTTCTATATATACATATATATTATACCCGTCCTTGAGTTAGCGTCCATGAAATTCCTAGGTTATGAAATAGTATACAGTGTGTGCGTATGGTTATTTATGTACAGTGCGAGCGAGTGCTCCCATTACCCTATATAATAAATATTGCTAATATCAGCCACTTGTTTATTTTTCCGCTTGTGTTCTCGTAGACAATAATTATCGTGCATAGGAGAGGACACTGGCAAGGATACCTTAACTGCTGCCATATCATGACAATGCTAGCGCCATATTATTTTATTCCCGTCTTTTTAACAGGATGACAATTGCCTGCTCAAATCACGCGAGGCTGAATTCATCTCTTACGATGTTTGCCATATATGGCTAATACCTATTTATGTACTGTACAGATATACATCATAAGTCAAATGACTGATCTTTCTATGATAAACTGTCAAATAAAACAAGGTCGATCTCATCTGAGCAAATCATGCATTGAAACCCCATGAATGCAAATAATTGATATTATACGCTCAATTGCAGTCCGTGGGAAAAAAAAAGACTTCCACCCTTTAATTGCCTCTACACCAACGCATTTTGAGCATGGAATTCGAGACAGTTCAACAACCCCTTGCAAGCATTACCTCAAATACAAACGGTTAGTTTGTTCAAAGCTCTAATTCTATACTTTACGACAAAGTTCAATGACACTTTGGTTACGGTGTTTATTGTCGGCAGCTTGCAATGCTTACTTACCTAGTATTTATGTCACAAAGGCATTTTATTCTTCTTTCTATACAGCATGCATTCACCGATACACGAACGCATAGACAAATATATTATTATTATTATTATTATTATTATTATTATTATTACTTGCTAAGCTACCACCTTAGTTGGAAACGCAGGATGCTATAAGCCCAGGGGCTCCTGATATACCTTACATATATATTTATTTATAATAGAACAAGAGAGTATAACTGGCTGTTATTAGTAATGTAACAAAGTGCTTGTTTAAAATAGACCAGTTTTATAAATATGTTAGTATATTGGGTTGTTGATCATTTACCAAAGAGCAGTTAACATTTACCTCTGGTTATGTAAATACTTATATCAAGAGTTTGTATATAGATATTGTATTAAAAGGATTACTGTAACTTCGGCTAAAGGAAATAAAGAAGGTTTAAGGACAACGGTATTATCTCTTCAGTATTCCACCAAGTACAATTGGGATATAACAAATGGTAGCAGAGACGTCATCGAATCTCGGACCTGGACATCGAGATTAACAAGTGTTTTCTTGTGATTAACAAGTTCCGAAAGTTTTGTGAAAATTTTTGTAAAGTCTAAAATGCCAGAAAACATGGAGTAAAACACCCTTACCAGGGGGTGGAGGGGTCAACCATCAGCTATGTTTAGAAGAACCAAGGAACTTGAACTTTTCCCGCCAAAAAGCTCCCCCTAAGATGATATGCGGAGTGTAAGGTTCCTCATGTAGGAAGACGACAACAAGAGGTATTACTTATATTACCAGTATTACTGCTTCTATTGAAAAGTTGACGCTGGTTGACATAAGTTGACGCTTCAAAGAAAATTCTGAGTGAGAAATTTTACACCCAAGAAAATTTACGAGACCTCTAGTATGCGTGTATATTTTTCTTATAATTTTCTAAAGATAAATTAAGTTAATATTTTTCAAATTTAAACATTTCGAAAATTTAAGCTGAAGGTTACCCTGAAAATTCCCCTGGTGTTTAAGAAAAATTAAATCAAAATGGATGTTATGTACAGAGGAAGCATGGACTTGAACAAAGAGATTTGTGAACTTGAAAAATATGGTCATATTCAGAAAACCGATGGTAGTTTTGTCTTTCATCATTGTAAAAATTGTGGAGGACCTTTGCTTGGTCACAAAAACGATGAAAAGGATTGTGACCCAAATAGGAAATGGACCCAGGATGAAGTAGATAGGATAGAAGATATTTTATCTGCACATGGAATGTTTTCTGTAAATGTGGCACGTATGGACACAAGAAAAACAGCTATTAAATGTGATATATGTAAAAAGAATTTCCTGAACAGGATGGAAAAGGAACAGCATATCAAAATTATGCATAAAGATATTTCGACAAGTGTGGTAAAAGAAGGTGGTTATGATTTAACAGCAATCATTACAATAGGAAAAACTATTGGTGAAGAAATTGCCAAAGGATTGGAAGCTAAAAGATCAACACAGATTACTAAAGCGAAACCTCCTCCAACCTGGGTTGGTCAAACTTTTGAAAAGTTTTTTCAAGAAGTAGAAGCGTGGAATACCTCGAACAAGGATGATGATTTTACGAAGTATACTGATTTAGTAGAGAGCCTGAAGAAAAATACTAATGTTAAAGATTATGTTGTTTCTGTGCTATTGGATAAAACATCTGAAGCTCTAAACAAAAATGTAGCAGCAGTTTTGGAAATTCTTAAGCAAAAGTATGCAAAAACTACAGCTGAGAAGTGTATTGATGTTCTCAAGTCAATCTTGGAATTTTCCGTAAAGGAAGAGGATACTAATGAAACTTACTGGGACAAGTTTGAAGTCTTGATCTGTGATTGTATGAGAGAGGAAGTTACTGTGCATTTGTGTTACTTGTTAGGTGTTATGATGGTAGAAAAAGCATATAATCGGGGGAATATTAATGCAGAAGAGAAAAGAAGACTGATGGATGCTATGGAGACACATGATGGAACTGATGGGAGACCAAGAGAAGACAATGAAGTTTTTAATCTTCTAAAGATCGAATACAGAAAGTTAAAAATCGAAAATAACAGAAATATCAGAACTAAATTTTCAGGATCATCTGAGAATTTGTCTTCGGTTCACTATGGCGAAAATAGAAGTAGATGGCAAAGATGGCAAAATTTTAAGCAAAGGCCTGATTTTCATAGATTTCGTAGATCAGATTCTAATCCAGGATTTTGGAGGACTCACTCTGGAACATATCGGAGAGCTCCCTCGCGGACACCATCAAGACCAGGATCATCTTCGAGGCAGTCGGCCAGTTTTAGACAATACTCCAATGGTAGGCCATTTTCAACTGGAAGATCATCATCTAATAGTAGGTCTGTGTCAAATGATCGGAAACAGCAGCAAAATTTGACAGAAAGAGTGATTAAGGTCGAAGAAAATGTAGCAAAAATCTTGGAGAAGATTGAAGAAATGTTGAAGAAAGGAAAGAATGTGAATTTTGTAAGTATGGAAGAAGTATCAGAGATCATTGATGTAGATATCAGCGATGTAATGTTTGCTAAAGAAGTTACCGAAGTAGGAGCTCTGATTTTGGATACTGGTTGTCCAAGTAGCTTAGTTGGAAAAAGTTGGCTAGAAAAATATCTGAAGAAGAATGGTATTAAGAAAGAAAATTTGCATAAAAGATGTTTCCAAAAATTCAGATTTGGTCCAAGTAGAATATATGAAAGTAAGGAAATTATAGAAATACCAATAACAATAAAGGAATCTGAAAAATCTGATACTTTCAGAAGGATTTTGCTTGGAGTTTTTGTGCTGGATGCTGAAAATGTGCCATTGTTGTGTGGTAGAAATACTATGAAAAAGTGGAAAATGGATCTGAGTATGCATAGAGATAAAAGTGACAATCAACGAAGACACAACCCGTGAGTTCGAATGTATGTATACTGCAGGAGGTCATATGGTTCTTCAGCTGTATGAGGATAGAGCATTTTGGACTACAGACGCCACTGTATTTTACTTGAAGAAGGAAGTAGATATAGAGAGTTATGAGAAGGTGAAAAAGATTCATGAAGTAACCAACCACAAGAATGAAAATCAACTACTTCATGCATATAGGAATGCAGGAAAACTTAATGAGAAAATGCGAGAAACAATAAAAGAAGTGTGTGAGAACTGCAATATATGTAAAAATGCAAGAGATCCCAGGGCACTCCTAAAGTTGCATTACCAATAGTTTCTGATTTTAATCAGATTGTAACCATGGACTTAAAACAATATGAAGAGACTTATGTATTATGGATGATCTGTTCCTTCCCCAGATTTATTCAAGGAGCTGTTTTGAAGGATAAAACCGCCGAGTCAGTGGTTGAATCTCTCAACACAGCATGGAACTGGAGGTTTGGGTTCCCTTCTCAAGGATACTGGGCAGATAACGGACCAGAGTTTAAGAACCACGAAGTTAACGAGTTTGCTTCAAAACTAGGTTTTGAAGTAAAATTTGGTCCAAATTACTCACCCTGGAGCAATGGAAAAAACGAACGTAACCATTATTCTGCAGATATGACAGTGAAGAAAATTCGAGAGGCAGATAAGAAAATTGCTTTAAAGAAAGCTGTAGAGATGGCTGCTTGGACTCATAATACAAACACCAGTATTTTAGGATATAACCCTATGCAATTGGTGACAGGAAAGGCTGTAACAATACCTGGAATTTCTACAGGAAATGTCGCCACTGAGTCAATGTTTGACAGTGAGAATGTGAAGTTAATGATCGAGAGACATCACATGATCACCAAGCAATTCAGGGAAGCTGAATATTCTTCAAAGCTGAAAAGGGCTTCACAACAGCAAAACAATAAATTTAATAACATAATTTACAAAGAGGGGGATACGGTATTTTACCAAGATAAAATGAAAAAAGCTTGGTGTGGTCCAGTAAAGGTTTTCACACACAGAGGAAGAGATGTTTACATCTGGGCGAATGGCGATTTAAAGAAAGTAGCCAGTTGTAAAGTACAACTTTGCTCTCAAAGAAATATTCCTACGGAAATTTCAAGAGAAGTAAGCAACGAAGCAAAAGCAGTGGACTCTACTCCTAAAATGGCAGGAGAAGAGAAAATATCAGTGGATCCTCCAGCCAGTAATCTAAGAATGAAGACAAGATCTCAAGATGATAAAGAAGAGACTGAGAAGGATTTCATTGGAGCATTCTGGTTGACTTCAGAAAAAACAAGAGTGGTTTTGTGAGGAAATAACAAGTTACGTAGTGGAATTACCTGTTAAATATCACAAGATGCCAGAAGTGTTAGAAGCAAAGAAGAAAGAATATGAAAATTTGTTACATTTTGACACTTGAAGAGGTGGAAGATGTAGGGCAAGAAAAGATAGGCAGCAGATGGGTGATCACGAAAAAGGAGAAGCATGACGGACAAAAAACTGATTACAAAGGGAGAATTGTCGCCAAGGGATTTCATGAGAAAGAAAAACCCCAAGCTGATTCACCAACAGCTATGCGTGAAAGCATGAAAGTCTTCTTGTCCTTGGCTGCAAATGAGAATTTTGAGCTTCAGTCTATTGACATCAAAGCAGCATTTTTGCAGTCAAACATACTTAACAGGAATGTATTTGTAGAACCTCCAAAGGATTTGAAAAAAGAAAACATTATTTGGAAACTCAGAAAACCATTATATGGATTGGATGATGCCAGTAGAAAATTTTGGCTGAAAGTTCAGCAGATTTTCAAGGAAGAAGGTCTGAAGACTGTGAGTGGAGATGAGGCATTCTACTATCAGCAGAATGAAGGAAATCTGATTGGTATGATACTTACTCATGTAGATGACTTTTCGATAGCTGGTACAAAAGAGTTTGTAAAGAAAGTAACAGACTTGTGTAAAGAAAAATTACAGGTTTCAAAGATAGAAAAGAATAAATTTCGGTTCACAGGGATAGATATCAACAAAACAGAAACTGGAATAACAACTTCAATGGATGATTATGCGAGGAGTCTTGAGAAAGTGGAAGATATCAGGAAAGGAAAAGCTGGTGAACCTTTGACTAGTCAGGAACTGAAAGTATTTCGCAAGTATGTAGGAAAGTTTAGCTGGTTAGCAGCCAATGCAAGACCTGAACTTTCTATCACAGCATTGCAGATGTCCAAGAAAAATAGTAGTGCTACATTGAAAGATCTTAAAAAGGTAAATTTTGTGATTGATAAGATAAATGAGAGGCCAAATAAAGTAGAATTTACAAGAGTTGACAAAAAAGAATATTTGAAGATATATGGATTTACAGATGCTTCCTTTAATACACATGAGAGAAGCATAAGTGGCAATCTGATTTTACTAGGAAGTAAGAGAAATGGACGTGTGGTCCCTATTTACTGGAAGTCAAAGACTATCCAGAAGGTATGTCATTCTGCAAAGGCGGCTGAAACCAGAAGTATGACTAAGATTATTGATAACAGTCAGTTTTTTGCGAGTCAGATTGAACAGTTATTATTTGGTCAGTATGGAAAGAAAATTCCAATCAAATTGTGCACAGATTCAATACCCCAGCTAGAATCTGCTGGGAGTACCAAGCAGGTTGAGGAAAGGCTTCTCAGGAACAGCATACAGGAGATGAAAGACATGTTGACTGAGGGCTGTATTGAGTCTTACAGTTGGCTGGATGGAAAGAAAGACATGATTGCAGATGTTCTAACAAAAGAATGCAAATGGAATGAAGATCTTGAAATGATAATGCAGGAAAATAAATTTAAGTTTGCAAGTAACGAGGATAATCTTGTGAAATACAAAGATGGAGAAATTATGTTAATTAACAAGACTGAAAATCAGGGAAAGTAGTAGTAACACTTTTAATGCTTAGATCATACCTGCATTAGCTATTCAGAATTGGTTTTGCCCGATGTCTGGTGCAGTACAAAATTATGTAATAATGTTATAAGCATGTCTTTGTGAAGTATCTTATGTTATGCCTGTTTGAGTACCAGACTTTGCTTTTGAATATTATATAATATTCTTTAGTAAGTTTGTATATAGAGGAATTTTTTTTTGTTAAGAGCACTATTCAGATTTTGGATAAAATTTAAATACATGTACATACCTATGTTATCTGATACAAAAAAAAAAAAAAAAAAAAAAAAAAAAAAAAAAAAAAAAAAAAAAGGCCCCCCGGAAGTATGATATACCTTACATATATATTTATTTATAATAGAACAAGAGAGTATAACTGGCTGTTATTAGTAATGTAACAAAGTGCTTGTTTAAAATAGACCAGTTTTATAAATATGTTAGTATATTGGGTTGTTGATCATTTACCAAAGAGCAGTTAACATTTACCTCTGGTTATGTAAATACTTATATCAAGAGTCTGTATATAGATATTGTATTAAAAGGATTACTGTAACTTCGGCTAAAGGAAATAAAGAAGGTTTAAGGACAACGGTATTATCTCTTCAGTATTCCACCAAGTACAATTGGGATATAACAGCTCCAACAGGGAAAATAGCCCAGTAAGGAAGGGAAACAAGGAAAAATAGAATATTTTAAGAAGAGTAACATTAAGATAAATATTTCCTATATAAACTATAAAATCTTTAACAAAAGAGGATGATAAAAAAGATAGAATAGTGTACCCTCAGGCAAGAGAACTCTAATC
>NC_090725.1:241011995-241014495 GCF_036898095.1 Palaemon carinicauda | reverse complement strand
ACAACAACAACGGTTTAGATGACAGAATTCATTACAAGAGGAAAGTGAATCCTTAGCTCATGATGAGTCTGTCTCTTTGCAGAACAATGTTGCCAAGCCTGCACAAATATGGGATCATGATTAACATGGCACCTGAACAGCAACCTTGCCCTTCAATGAATCATCCATTCTTAAAGGAATTGTTGTTGTTTCCCACATTTTTCGGAAGTGAACCTTGACTCCATCTTACGAAAAATTTCACTTGTTCTGGTGGACACAAAAATAGTTCATCACAAGGGAATTACATAGCTAGGAACTATTGTTGAACGGTAACCTGTCTATCAGGTACTGCATGTAGTCTGCACTGGCTTCAAATATATACAGTATAATCAAGTGGATTTTCATTGGAAACTCAAAATCAAGATCCAAAGCTTGCCAATATAAGGGTAAAAGCCAGATCCCCCACTATTCTAAAAAAATGGACAAGAAAATACTCAATTAGCAACCCCTGAAAAGGAAAGTTAGTATTGTTGACAATTCCAAGTTATATTGTAGTGCCACCTAAGTATTACAAGGAGATTTTGAGATTAGACGAACAATCCAGTGGTAGGGCATTTAGGAATAGACAAAACTCTTGACAGTACCCTGAGAATTCTATAGAACAAATTTGGATAGGGGAATGGAGCAGTATTGTCGCACCTGACAATCGTGCCAACTAAATGGGATGGACGATCCAAGTCATAATAAGGGATAATGTTAATTCCCTGAAATCATGGAAGAGCCACTCTTCAAAATTATAATGGATATTGTCAGACCTCTGACGATGTCAAAAAATGGCCACACCTATTTGCTAAAAAGATAGGTAATTTGTTATTTTTAGCTTCATCGACGGTTAAGAAAACAGTTCACTTCCTATTTAGACCATAAAGAAGTCTCACTCTAAAAAAAAAAAAAAAAAAAAAAAAAAAAAAAAAGAAAAAAAAAAAAAAAAAAAAAAAAAAGTGTACAAATGTCAAGGTGAAGTCAGTTGGACCTCTGGGGGGAGTTGCCTCCCAGTTGGAATATCTCTTATAAAAGATTTTCAAGGGAGAAAATTGTTTCTATTCAGCAACGTAACTTATGAAACTTAATGGAAGTACAGCTCTTGACACATACATATACTTCACACACATCATTAATAATAATAATAATAATAATAATAATATATATATATATATATATATATATATATATATATATATATATATATATATATATATATATATATATATATATATATTCCTGAAGTATTTTTGACTCATTTTTGGATGCGTATTAAGATTCTCGTTTAGTGTTTTTTATATATATATATATATAATATATATATATATATATATATATATATATATATATATATATATATATATATATATATATATATAAATTATCAAAGAGAGAAGGAACATGAGGAGGCATTTGAGTTCTGGAATAAGCATGAGAGAAAATCAACAAAAAAAAAGGACGATTATAAACAAACAAATATCTATCTATGCCATCCAATCTATAATAATGTAAAATGTAACATAACGACATGAAAAGATTACAATGATGATGAAGCATACCGGGAATGAGACGGAGGAGAAGGGAGAGAAAAGGAGTGGGAAGAGAAGGGGGGAGAAGTGAGAGTAAGTCTCAGGCTCCTCCCCTTCCAATATTCACAATACTTGGGGACTTTCCACTGACCAGCTTCAATGTTCAACCAACTTGGGACGTTTCTGTTCTTTGGATGTTCATAGGTTTTGTAGTTTGAACGTTCAATATACGTACTTTATTAATTATTCAAAATGACAATTATTCTGCTACAATACCAAGAAAAATGTACCTTACTATAAAAAAATTGTGATTAAACCACACTTTACTCTACTCTTATTAATGCTTAACTTTCTAAACTATTCCTACTAATTGCCCCCATTCTTCATTCACCCATCTTTCCTATCTGCTATTTTTTACTTTTCTTATTCGAGTGCACTTGCCTATCAATTCATTAGTCTACAATTTTCATAATTTTCAAGCTACTTTGGTTATTGATTTCTGCTATTCTTTCAATACGCTTATGAATTTATTACATTTAAGAAACGTTTTTTTACAGCTATTGTTTTTTCATGAAATAACTGAGAGGATTTTATAAGGTTTATATCATGATTATGCGCTCTCTCTCTCTCTCTCTCTCTCTCTCTCTCTCTCTCTCTCTCTCTCTCTCTCTCTCTCCTGTATCTTAGTAGAACACCGGCTTCAACACCACTACTGTAGATATATCTACACTTATATAATGCGTCATACATTTAGAGAGACACATACAGTAGTCTTATGACCATGATAGTTACGCACCTAAAATTGGATTAACATGGTATGACGAATTCACAGTACATGATTATATGTAATCCTCAGGTTCCTTTATAAAGTATAGTACAGCATGTGCATTTTATTGATTAGAAGAAAACTAGAAGAAAAACAAAACATAATTCAGCACTGCTACATTAAA
>NC_090725.1:240989495-241004495 GCF_036898095.1 Palaemon carinicauda | reverse complement strand
TCAAGTCTTTGAACCTTTGGCAACAACTCTTTAATGATTGTTCACCGTGTTTTTGTCATTGTTTCGATAATTATTACGATTATGCAATTACATGAATCTTTCACTGTTCCCTGTGCTTTTAATTTTCTTTTATCTCCAAATTTTAAATCTAATTTTAGAAACATTAACTCCATCTTTTATCTGTCCATTAAATTTCTTCCATTTTTAAAGGAAATGTATATGTTAGGTAATACCTCACCAATTACTAATTTAAATATTTTCCATTACCTATCTTTTTTGCTCATTCCTAACACCTTAACAATATCTTAATTGAAATACTTAAATTTACGAAGGGTTCTTTCTTTATAAAAGAGAGAGAGAGAGAGAGAGAGAGAGAGAGAGAGAGAGAGAGAGAGAGAGAGAGAGAATAATCCTAGCAGTATTGCCCGTAGGTATAAAACATCTTCTCATGTCTGCTTAGTACTTGAGCATAGTGGCAGCTACGTAAGACATGTATTTTCATGACTGCCTAGTACTCGAGCATAGTGGCAGCTATGTAAGACATGTTTTCATGACTGCCTAGTATTCGGGCATAGTGGCAGCTCCGGGTTTTTTATTTTTAAATCTTTTCTCGTTTCTAATTCATCGGTATCGTTCTGACCTCTTTCAGTGCTAGCATAGCAAGGTTTGTGTCACCCTTCTTTGAGGCAAAAAAATGAACGCTATGGTACAGAATGAAGATTAAGATGAAAGACGGCAGTCCCAAGCCTCAAAATGTGCTCAGGCTAGGGCAAGGGCAAGCCAAGGCTGGCGTACGGTACGGTATGGTTGATAACAAGCCTATAAGTAGGGTACGGAATTACGGTACGGTAATTTTACCAAGGTACGGTACGGTACGGTTCAGGTACGAAAAAAATGGGCAAATTCCGTACCGTACCTTACCTTAGGCTTGGATATCTATCACTACGCAATTACTGTTAATGCATATTTGGACACCAGCAATTGACTGGACTAAAAAAAATTTCACTTGTAGAATACTAAGGTATTTTATATTTCAGTTTGTAATATACTATGCATGTGTTAATTCCTTAATTAACATGTGACGTCTGTGTCTAATTCTTGAAGTAATACTAACAAAAGTTTGAAGCATCACAAATATACTCCTATTTTGTGCTTCGGAAGAGTCTTCCCCCAGAAAAGCCCTATGAAGGATGATATAATAGATGCCATTATGTTTCTAAGATGCAATATATAATCAATTTGAACTCTTATGTTTGGTTAAAAGAAGTTGCTATTGGAAGGTATTTTCCTATAGCCTAGGCTACAAGCTTTATTTCATCAATGTTGAGAAAGATGATTTATTTTATTTTATTACATCTTAACCTTAGTTTATGAATGTTGAGAAAAAATATTTAGTTTATTTCCTTACATCGTAACTTTAGTTTATCAATGTCGAGAAAAAAAAGATTTATTTTATTTTATTACATTGTAATTTTTGAATGTTGAGAAAAAATTAGTTTATTTTATTACATGGTAACATCAGGCAATGCTTTCAAGTTCTATTAATGGTTAGATTATTGTATGTTTTTTCCATAATAAAATCCTTAAAAGAGGAAGTGATGGTTTCAACAATATTATTATTATCCAAAGAGTCATAATACTGGGAAATATTTTGAATAATATTTCATACACTATATTTCATGTACTAAATATACGGTATAGTTTCATGGTAAAACATGTTTTATGAATTCAAAAGAGAATACTCTTGGTCTTGTATTAAAAACAAAGGAACAGTATTAAATATTACTACAAATATCCTTAGCAGCAGCAGCCATATTGGTACGGTAAACGTACGGAATTACGGTACGGTATTTTTTTCCGTATTGTACGGTACGGAAAAATTATTGATAGTACGGTACGAAATTACGGTACGGTATTTCAGCCAGGTACGGAGTACGGAAAAACATTCCGTACCGTACCGTACTACCAGCCTTGCCTGGCAACAACATCTACACAGATCAGAGATGGCGAAGAAGTGTCTTCATTTGTTTATCCTGAGGATCTAATTTACTAATAAAAAAAATTTCTTGTGGAGAATGTAATTAGTAAAATTTAAATATATTGTAAAATCATAACTGTAAGAGTTAATATTATTAAGATTAATATAAGAAAGATGGCAATTCCTCTTAATAGGATTAAACTATGACTGGAGAATATAAAAGAAAAAAAAAATTAATTTATGCAATTGACTATGTTAATATGTTGCCAAATTTGTATAGTACTATGCCAACTTAAAGACCACAGGAATAAAAATGTACCTTAATATAAATAAAACTGTGACAACCACATTTTACATTATTCTTACTGATATTATTTTCCAAACTATTCCCTACCATGGTTAGCTAACTAACTGCCCTCATTCTTTTATCACCTATCTTTCCTATTAGATAATATAATAAAATTACCAAACGTTAAATTTCATATACAGTTTTGCATACCTTGCTTATTGTCTTCTTCTTTCAACCTTATTAGGCACATTGTATAGCAGGGTCGGCTGTTCGAATCAACTTTCTCCCTCCATTTCTATTCCTAGCATCATCTTCTCAAGTTCTACCTCACTACATCCATCCATCTGATCCGTTGACACCCCACACTCCCCCCCCCCCCTCCATATTTGGCATGTTCTTGGCTCCATTGATTGGATCCATTTCCTCTCTTTTCATTACATGGCCATAGAATCTTGCACTAGTTTCCCTAACCTTATCCTTTACATTACAATAACCTAACATTCTTCTTGATTCTCCTTCCCTTCCAGTAGGGATGGATATTCTAGCAATCCATTTCACCATCCTCATCTTGGTTCTCTCCTAAGGTCACTCCTCTTTCAAATGATGATAATGACACAAGCATCAAATTTGGCACACTTGTTCTCCAATTCATACTAATCAAGTATGGCTGATTGGCCGATTTAAAATCCAATATGGCCGCCAAATTAATAGCCTGAAATAGACATTTTGCTTAAAAGTACTTTCAATTGTAAGAGTTGCATGATCTAGATACGATTCTTAAATTTTCAAGGTTACTGAAGTATATTTTGATGTTTATAAAGCAAAATGACACACTTTCCCCATAAATTTACTGTTTACAAAAGCAAACTGATACATATGTTTCAAGACATTACTGTTTGTAAAACACACCAACACATTTTTCTCACTAATTTTCTCATTGCAGATCCATGGTAAACTGCAAAGGTTTGCAAGCAAAACTAGATGAGGGTAGCGCATAGGAGGTCTGTGTGTGTGATGGAGTATGTCTAGCTCCAAAACTTTCAAGTTAATGACATGGATGAAGTTCTTGAAGAATTGATTGATGATATCACTGCTGTGAAATTCAGCATGGGCTTTAGTGTCAACTAAGTAGGAAATGTATGGTGACATTATACTGCAACAACCTAATAAAATCCCAAAATGCTGCAAACAGTATCACCAGGACTGTCAAGCACACCAGATCACTGCATGCTGCTAGTAGAAGCATATGAAAACGGCATACTATGACTACTGATTTGGAGAGTCTGGTATATAAGATAAAACCTTTCCAGTCCTGAAATTTAGAACTGGACATGGAGCTCACTACATTCACCCTGATCTGCTCCTTCAGAGAAGGGAACTTCAACTTGTAGTGCGAAAAATTTCAGAGATGGTTATTTCTTTGTAAATAACAATGTCAATTAGGCTATGTGCAATAGATCCCAGTTCACCTCAAGAGATATGATATCACTTGATCAACTAAATCCAAATGTTGCCAGGAAGTTTCACAAAGGGAACTTCATGGTTCACGTCTAAAGGAGAATTCTGTGCCATTGCAATTGATCACGCATGAGCAAAGTAAGGTGATGGGGGAGCAATTGGGTTGACAGAAGATGTGTCAACACTTCTTGAGAAGATGGTCGCTGGACCCGAAGTCGGTGGTCTAGTAGCTAAATACGAGATCATGTCCATTGTGAAAGATGCCATCTACAGTAGTAGACACTGAAAGCCCATTAAACTTTCTTTGAAAAGGTGAAATCACGCTATGCAGTTATGTAGTATATGGGAAACGCTTTCAAGAGGTATCAGCCAACCTGCTGGTGCTAGACATGAAGATTGATTGATTGATTGATTTGAAGTTTTCTGGCATCCTGGCATCGAAGGTCATTGACGCCGATATCGTTTATCATAAATAAAGATTAAAAGAATATTCAATTAAAACCAGAGAAGTAGATATGTTATAAAAGTTAAATAGCATTAAGAAGACATGCTTTTGATAAAATTTAAAAATATCAATAGAAGTAAAGATGTTATAAAATTTGAATAGCATTAAGAAGACCTGCTTTTGATATCAATTTAAAAATGCCACTAGCATTGTACGACACATGTCCAAGGATCTTGGCCAGGATGAACCTGCCATCCTCACCTCGAACCTCAAACAGATATCTATTTCTTAAGTTATTGTAATTGGGGCATTCGATCAACAAATGCCTCACTGTTAAAGGTACCAAACAGTCGTCGCAATACGGTTGGTGTTGGCCCTTCAGAAGAAACTTGTGTCAACCGTGTGTGACCAATGCTGAGACGAAAAAGAGACGTCTCCCACTTTCGGGGCATCATATTATATCTCCAAGGAGATATGACATTTGTTACCTCTCTCATCTTATTGCCATCTAGACCATCCCAGTGCTGTTGCCAACTATTACAAAACAATTTCCTGATGTTAGGTAGGAAATCACTATAGGGAATAGGGTACCTTCTTGGTAGCAACTCGGATGCAGCATTCTTCGCCAATAAATCTGCCTTCTCATTCCCAGACACTCCTACATTTAATGGATCCCAACAAAATTGAGCCATTATACCTCTCTGACCAATAATAAAAAGCCATTCTAAAACCTTTAAACCTAGAGGGTTACTAGAATTAAAAAATTCTAAAGCTTGAAGGACACTCCTTGGATCACTAAAAATGGTAAAATTACCCTCTGTCTCCAACGCTATTTTCTCAGTAGCGGTTAGAATGCCATACAGTTCGGCAGTAAATATGGAAGCTGTTACAGGAAGTGCACCTCTACAATTAAAATCATTACTACGTACTCCAAATCCAACGCCAGCATCAGATTTGGAGCCATCAGTATATATAAAAGTCGATCCCCTATGTTCTGCAACATGTTCCATAAAAAGAGACCTGGACTCTAAGTCAGTCATATTCTTCTTAACTCCAATAAAATATTTACAAAAAGTTACCTCTGGTAATTTCCATGGAGGCGTTGATGATACCTTAAATGGAAGCACCTTACTTCTAATTATATTCAGACTGTTTAATAATTGTTTCACCCGAAAGCCATAAGGTTGAGGAGATTTAGGATGCAACTCAAAGTATGATGTGTGTCTTACAAGGCTTGCAGTCTGAAAGGCTAAAGAGTTAGGGAGTCTTTGCAACCAAAACCAATACTGAACAATAGAAGAATTTCGGTAAAGGTCTAGGGGTAATTCTCCAGCATCAACAAGGAGCCTAGTAATAGGGGAAGTTCTAAATGCTCCTGTGGACAATCTAATACCAGCATGATGTATTGAATCTAACATCTTTAATCAGTTTGGGGTGTCTGAAAAGTATATTTCACATCCATTACTAATTTTGGAAAAAATCAAGGTCTTGTATAATTTTAAAATACTGTAGTATTGTGGTCTGCCCCCAATGATGTATGAGACAATACTTTTAAAAGATTCAGAGCCTCAAGACATTCAGCTTTTAATGCTTTTAAGTGAACACCCATATAAGCCTATAATCAAATAAACCTAAAAATTTAGCTTCACTTACACAAGGGATACGTTAACCTTTAATGTATATGGGTCTCGATGTACTCCCCATATACGACAGAAATGGACAATAGTAGTTTTACTTGTTGAGAACTTAAATCCATTCATATCGGCCCACTGGATAATTTTGTCATAAGAGAGTTGTATTTTTCTCTCAACCATTGCCATTCTACCTCCAGCAAATGATATCGAGAGATCATCCACAAATAATGTTGAGAGAACATCCCAGGGAATGAGAGGATAACCCATTAATTGCTAGTGCAAACAGGGTTACACTCAGCACACTACCCTGAAGAACTCCTCCTTCCTGGCATTTACTCTCTGATAGAGTTTCTCCCACTCTCACTTGTAAAACTCCATGTAAAAGAAATGACTGAATAAATAGTGATAGTTCTCCTTTTAATCCTAATTCATGAACTACTACCTCTAAACCTTTATCAGTTTAATCTGCAGGTTTATATACATCTAGATCCTTAGGTACCCGATCGCAAAGAGCACCCTTGAAGCTCAAATTATTGATTTTAATATTCATGATATTACTGAGTGCCTTTAATGATTCATCATGGTTATCAAATGATATCCATGAATCCCATTTGTCCCCTTCAAGCCTCATTCTAATTTCCCTGATGTGACCATAATATTGAAATGATTTATACAGCACATCATAATTGGTTTCTATGGGAATTTGAGTAACATGAAGGATTCGCATATTCTCCATGTCACCCAAATTACTTTGTTTTTGAACATTAGTCGAATGGTCCTTTAGAATTCCCAGGTCGTCAACAGAGAGGTTAGTTTTTGAAGTACCAGCAAGCCGGGTTATCCGCCTCTTATCGAAGGATGTCAGGGTACCAGCCGCCCGTTGAAATACTACCGCCGGAGAGTAATGGGGTCCTTTGACTGGCCAGACAGTACTACATTGGATCCTTCTCTCTGGTTACGGTTCTTTCTCTTTGCCTATACATTTGCCGAATAGTCTGGCCTATTCCTTACAGATTCTCCTCTGTCCTCATACACCTGACAATATTGAGATACTAAACCATTCTTCTACGCTCAAGGGGTTAACTACTGCACTGTATTTGTTCAGTGACTACTTTCCTCTTGGTAAGTGTAGAAGAGACTCTTTAGCTATGGTAAGCACCTCTTCTAGGAGAAGGATACTCCAAAATCAAACCATTGTTCTCTAGTCTTGGGTAGTGCCATAGCCTGTGTACCATGGTCTTCCACTGTATTGGGTTAGAGTTCTCTTGCTTGAGGGTACACTCAGGCACACGATTCTATCTGATTTCTATTCCTCTTGTTTTGTTGAAAATTTTTATAGTTTATTTATTCTAACGTTGTTACTCTTCTTAAAATATTTTATTTTTCCTTGTTTCCTTTCCTCACTGGGCTATTTCCCCTATTGGGACCCCTGGGCTTATAGCGTTCTGCTTTTCCAACTAGGGTTGTAGCTTAGCAAGTAATGTTAATAATAATTTGGCCCAACACGAGAAGAGGATTCAGCAGGGACCAGTCCTCTATTAGAAAGGGGCTGCCTCTCTTAAGGTGGGCGTACACTGGTTAGTGGGGGTAGTTAGACAATCCCACCGACGACTCCAATGCCTGGCGTCACCCATTACCCACAAATATGGGCGACTTAAAACCGGATCACTGAAGCCCGACTCTTAACAGACTTGGTCTGCACCCAATGGGGTCTGCCAGAGGGTGATGGCGTCTAAATTTGTACAGGTTGAGATGGTATGACATCCATCCCACCCTGTGCCAAATCCAAAGAAGCAGTCAAAACCAAAGTCATACAAGCCAAACTCATCAACAAGCTCATGCCCAAGAGGAAGAGATGGGAGAAGAAAAGAAGTAATCAAAAATACGTAGAGAAAGTGCTGACTAATTTAGTTGGATCAACAATTGGGCACCGAGGTCCAGTGAAAAAGCAGTTCCCACTGTTTATTAGAGCCCAGCAGCTAATCCCTAAGCCCCCCATCCTCATCAAGGCTTCAGCATCTGGGGGCGTAGAAATGAAGAATGTTGCAAACATAACTCGATCTGAAATGGTAGCTACACATCACTGGCTGGGCAAAGAGCTGTTCAAATCATTCATAGAAGGGCAAGAGGATGAATGAGTCCTTTCTACAATACAATCAGGAAAAAACTTATTTTTCCCTTCACGCAAGAACAAACCGAGATAATTTCTCGGGAGAAAGTCCTGAACGACGACAGTCAGTAACTCTCCCGACTGTTCATCTATCAGATAAGGGAGTGCGACTTGCAAAAATTCTTTAAGCACAATGCTTCATAAGTGTTAGAAATCACAGCTGGTTGATATTATTAAAAGTGCAAGTGAACATCCAGAGAGAGAACCAAAAGCTGTTATAATCATTATTGATAGATTAGCACCTATCAATGGCTTACCTCCAAGTTCTTCAAAGACATTTTACGGCTATGATAAACAAGACATCATCTCAAAAGTGGAATACTTTGGCGCCAGGCATGGACGGTTGGACGTAGTCTTTGATGGATACAAGAAATCTGAAATCCGACATGAGGTCAAAAGGAGATAATGAAGCAGACATGACAGAAACATATAATTGGAAAAGCTTCCTTCGTGATGCAAGCAAAAAGACTAAGCTCTTTTCCTTACTTGTGGAGAAGATGCGTGAAGCAGACAATAAGCACAGTCTAAGTCACAAAAGGAGAAAATGCCATTAGCAACACATTAAAGTTTGTGCAGTAACCATGTTATCATGAGGAAGCTGACACACTAATATTTTTTTTCATACCCAGGATGCACAGACTCATAGGAGAAAGTCTATTAGCATTAAGGCCACAGATACAGACATGATGGTCACAATGTCTGTGCTGCCATCCTTACAGGAAACAAATCTTGAAAAAATTTGATTGTCTTTGGCCAAGGAGCCAAGATTTGATGGATTCCAATCCATGACATAGTTTCTGCAATTGGACTTGAGAAAGCTAGAGGGATCCCATACTTTCATGCATTCACTGGAAGTGACATCGTGTCTGCCTTCTGTGGGAAAGGGTCTCATGGCAGACTTGGAACGTATCTGATGATCTTTCTGAAACATTCACTCATCTCAGCCAGCATCTAAACATTAATTTGTGATCTTAACCTGCTGAGGCTGGAGAGATTCACTGTCCTCCTGTACAAATGATCAAGCGCAGCTGCTATTATGGATGAAGGAAGACTACATTTCATTGCCTGCAAGCAAAGGCCATACAACTCAATTCCACCACCTCAAGTAGCCATCAGAGAACACCCAAAGCTGGGATTATCTGGGACCAGGAAACCATCTCCAGTCTAGACACATACAATACTGCTGAATGGGGGTAGTTACAGAAAGGAGACACGGCATATATGTTGGACAACACTAACCCTTATTGTAGTGAGCTGTCAGGAACTGACAAAGCATTCCTTTAAGAAAGGATGCAAAGGCAGATACAAGTGCTTACAATCACTGCTTCCATGAACATCACTGCAGTTGCATATGTGAGTAGTAGCAGCTGGAGGAATAGTGGCATGATTTGAACATTGCAGTGCAATGCTTACGAAATTAAAAACGGATAATCTGGTGGCCATTGTGAAAAACCATCAAAACCTGAGAAAATATATCACTTTGCCTTATAAACAGTAAAATCTTGAAAATGTGTTATTTTCCTTTATAAACATTAAAATATACTGAAGTAGACTTGAGCACATTACGAATCCATATCTAGATAATGCAATTGTAAAACTAATAAATACTTTTAAGCAAAACATCAACTTACGGCGACTGATTTGGCAAGCATCTTGGATTTTCAATTGGCCAATCAGTCAGAATTGAATACTATCACTTTAAGTACAACTGTGTCAGACTTGATGTTAGTATAATAATTTGCAAGATTCCTCTCCAAAATTGCTATCATCTTCACTATTCCTATTCAAGTGCCCTAGCTCTTGTCTCATATAATAGTACTGGCCTGATAACTGTCTTATAAATCTTCATTTTGAGCCTGAATGGCATTTTCTTTTCCAAAGTAACTCCAATTACCTCTCGCCATTTTAACCATGTTGCTTTCACTCTTTGTGTCACTGTTTTCTCAGTATCTACCGCCATTATCATTATTGATCCCAACTTGTTCAAAATAATTGTTTTGTCTTAGTAATGTTCACTCTTCCGTTTCAAGCTTAATTCTTTATATCATTCTTTACTACTAATCATTGTCACAGCTATAATGACGAGGAACACGAATGAACTCAGTTCATCCCTAATGGAGGCCACCCTCCATAGGTAATGCCTCTGGTTCCCCTATGTCTTTACAGAAGTTCTTGCACAATCATATATAATCATCACTAACCTTACCAACTTCCTGGCATGCCTCTCTTTCTCAAACAACAGTAAACTAACCTTGCCTAACTATGCCTCTTCAAAACCCATAAAACACATGTAAAGTTTCCTGTTTCCTTCTAGATACTTCTACACCACACTTGTTAGGCCATAAACATATGCAAGTATCTTTGGAGTTAAATCACACTTTGCAGCAATCATAGACAAAACTTAGCTTTTTTAAAAATAATAAGCAACTAAAATGCCCAAACTATTTCAACATTATTTAGATCAAAGGCCTTATCAGATACTTTAAATGGGATTTTAAGTCTACATAATGCGGCCAAATGAGATAAATTTTGCAAAGTGTTCCTAGCATATGTGACAAGTCTTCCTAATTTTGAAATATAACCATATCAGCACAGAAGATACATATGTTTCAACCCTACCCTGTCAATGGTCACTGTTGGAGAGAAAGAGATATGTAATGTGTTCTTTAAATCATCACCTTAACGAGACACTACTTTTCGTCATAACACTGCTGTATTGATCATACCGTGCATTGACATACTAGTGTTATTCTTACATTCCATCACATGCCAGACAGTAAGTTAACAAAAAGAAAAAATAAGATGGAGACACTGTAAGCTGTTCATATAATTATTATAACAAGAAAATTACAGTATATATTAAGAAATTCATGTAAAGATTTAGAATATAAAAAACGTTGTAATATACAAAACTTTTACTTGATAGTACAACTATGGGGTTTTACCTGGAAGCTTAATGGTATCCATAACTCAGTGCAGGGTCACATGGTTCAAATTCTATAAAACAAAGAAACTAAATAAATAATGCATACTACCCATGCTGTTAATGTATTGACCATTGATTTAATTTTATCAAATTCCAGAGTCAGATTTAACATTTATGTAGTTCTTTCAATAAATCTAAGGAGGGAGGTACCATTTCAACACATCTACGTGGTACTTGTGATATCAAGAATAAATATATCAAACAGCTAGGCAAACAGCAGCGACCTTTACACCAACAGAATTAGCACGTGTGGGAAAAGGTAGCGAGTGATTACGTTGAAAAAAGTTTGGTGAGATACTGAAGAAACCTGGTTTCTGGTCAAGATGAAAGCTTTTAATCCAAATGCAATGAACGACGCGCATTTGAATGAATGAATCATAAATAAAAAAAAAAAAAAAAAACATTGACAGATCACCAAAACACATCAGAATTAAGTAGGCTACTAAATTCGCAACTCACACAAGTTGTTTGCAAGCCTACAATGGTAAATTTATAACCGACATTTATTGTAAATTCCTGAATATCTGTCGTTTATTAATCTTGAATGGTACTATTGTCAAAGTGCACTGACCTTGAAATAAAATGACTATTAAATTCTAATGGCTTACATTCAGCGTTAATAAATAAATTAAATAAGAAAATAAGTAAAAAAACTATTGAATCTTCAGAGTCCCATTACATCCTGAAGCTTTACTTTATAAGAGACACCTAAGTGTATAGGCTATAAAGGGCTTTATAATAATGGGCACCACATCTAAACCTCAAGCACAAATACTTGCGAAGTAAGTAAACGCTAGTGAATATCGAGCTACGAAAAGTAAATGCAAGACTATACAATTCTGTAATCAGTAATATCAGATAATTATGAATCCAGTCCCTTCAATATAACAAGTAGTTCATTATCATTTATATTGGGCAAGAAATAGTTCTCTATTCCACACCTGAAAATGTTACTCACTACCAAAAACACTGAAATACTCGGAAGAAAAATAATAAAATGAAGGGGTGAAAAATAGAAGAGCCAATAACAAAAGAACCGGACTGTATTACGTAAGAAATTGAAAGTAATGAGCTTATAGCAAGTGAGTATAGCACACTTGGTTAGCTAGCCACACTTCCTTCCATACGCTCCATAGGAATTTTCTTCGGAAGAAAAAAATGGCGGTTTAACAAGAAGTATATTCTGAAATTATCCTGTATTGATCAAAGACAATAAATAAGCAAATAATAATAATAAATTGCACTAATGTAAATAAGTATATCACGATCAGTCAAAATATTAAGCCTTAAACAAAATAATCAATTACAAACAGTTAGACAGTAACAATTAATGGAATATTGATACACAAAATACCACATATCGCCTAAAAAAAAAAAGCCGTGAAACTTAAGACATTAAAACAAACATCCTCCTTTTCAAAGTGATCAATTTGAATACTCATGGAATGCGAAACTCAACTCATTAACGAAGTCTTCTGCACATGAGGCTCCTCCCTGATGTCAGTAATAATTTATGATAGATAAGCAGTGATTATCTTCTTGTTTCTTTTCATGGATTATGTAGATTATCATGGCATAGCGCTGAGGTCTGGAAGCCCATTTGGATTTAACACTTAATTGGAGGAAAACTTTTCAGTTGCATTACGTTAAAGTTGACAGTTTGGGCAGCAAGATGGAACAAAGGAAACTGGAATGGAACTTAAGAAGAACGCTAAAAGATCATTCCAATTCGGGACCAAAGGAGTACTACAAAGACCGTTATGTAATGCCTAGCTATATTTTAAATAATAACCAGCTATTGGAAAACCATACATGTCGCATAGGCATACACACACAAACATAATATATATATATATATATATATATATATATATATATATATATATATATATATATATATGTGTGTGTGTGTGTGTGTGTGTGTGCATATATATACTGTATATATACATTTATATATATATATATATATATATATATATATATATATATATATATACTGTGTACATATACTGTATATATATATATATATATATATATATATATATATATATATATATATATATATATATATATGTGTGTGTGTGTGTGTGTGTGTGTGATTGTTTTGCATTTTTTAATTTAAGTGGTATAATTTCATATGTTTGATTTACAAATGTTTGTTTGAATGTTCGTAGTCTCACTGTAAGCTATCTTATTTATTGTAAAAATCTTCAACATATCAGTCCTTTAGACGATATGGTAGAGATAAAAACAATTAGGATTCATTTAGTATCTTAATTTTTCCTTGTGATTTGTTGAATCTGAGCAATGTGTGTTCCGGTCAGCTATACGCACATGATATATTACTATTATATATATATATATATATATATATATATATATATATATATATATATATATATATATATATATATATATATATGTATATATATATATATACAACTGTGTATATATATATATATATATATATATATATATATATATATATATATATATATATATATATATATATATATATATATATATACCTGTATATATATACATATATATATATATATATATATATATATATATATATATATATATACACCTGTATATAAATACATATATATATATATATATATATATACACCTGTATATATATATATATATATATATATATATATATATATATATATATATATATATATGATATAGATATTACAACATAGGCAGCCGTTTCTACTCCCCTACAGGATAAAGGCAACATATATGTCAATTCCCGTCTAGGGTTTAGCCACTTTTCATCAACATGATGGGTATTGCGGATTGGTAATGGAGATCTTTGTCTGATAGCTCACAGCAAACCAACCTAGTATGGGTGGCCCTGACTAGCTCAGCTTTGCTGATTATGGCGATGTGCAATCCTTTTACCACCTTAAGGTATCCTCCACTCAGAAATGTAGGATCTATTAATAAACACATTTATAAGGTTCACGAGTGTTACATTTTTCAAAATGCACGCTGTAAACTATAGAAATCAATTCTTTTAAACTCACCAGGGATGGTTTAACTCGAGAGAGAGAGAGAGAGAGAGAGAGAGAGAGAGAGAGAGAGAGAGAGAGAGAGAGAGAGAGAGAGAGAATTATACATGCCAACTCATTTCAGTTGTTACTGATTTTTTCTGCAAGAACTTATCAAGCTTCAACTCTCCGTCCGACCTTAACTGAATTTAAGCGCTTATGAACTGGATTGTCCTAGATATATCTCAATGTACTGAGCTGTCAAGATAATAAAACGCGTCTGGCTTCATTACTGTATCACATGAAGCTATGCTCCTGATTTGTACTGTTTCTGTTTCATGTTATGGTTTGTGAACTTTCCATCTTTTACTTTCACCTTACCTAACATATTGGGATTACAAATTAATTATTCCAAGTTTCAAAACTAATTAGAATTACTAATTTGAAACTAATATACATATTTCGTTTACTTACATTTAGTTCTAACATTTTAATGAAACGATTAATTGGTTTGCATATTATTAATAATGGTAACCATTTCTCTATAATCATTCACTTATAATTTGCAAAAATATTTGAATTAAAAACCTTAATGTCTTTTTTTTTTTTTTCCTCTATCAAATTTCTCATCCATCAACAATTCTGATTATTTTTATCCACTTAAATTTTCCTATTTGATTTATATTCACACCAATATTAAAATCAATTGGAAATGTTGATTCTCGATAAAAATAACTCTGTACTCAATCTATAGAGGTCTCATCACTAGCCAACCTGAAAACGCAATTCATTCTTTACCGAAAAAATTAATCAGTTCTTCAATAATGGTTTATTCTACACAAAACAAAATACCAATATAAAGGTTAACATAATACTTTTGTACAACAATAAACAGTACATACTCTAATGAGTTCCTGTTATGGCTCGAAGAAATTTACACGATTTCGTCCCCTTTTACTTTTTTTTCCACCCAGCGCAAAAATAAACTGCTCCATTTGTGCTTTTCTTGCTGTTTCTTCTTGGTGAAGTTGTTCCGGC
>NC_090725.1:240951995-240986995 GCF_036898095.1 Palaemon carinicauda | reverse complement strand
ACCCCTATCTACCAGCACAGCTTTGGCAGAAGTTGCTGGAAAATCTGGCCTCCCTGTGACGTTTTGTTCCGAACAGTCGTCACCACTTACAGTCCCTTTAATATTAACTGAAGAGGCACTGGTCACAAGACAGCGAACCTCCTCTGTCAGTAGTTGTCATTATCATTACTATAATTATAGCTAAGCTACGACCCTAGTTGGAAAAGCAAGATACTATTAAGCCCAAAGGCTCCCACAGGGAAAAATATCTGTTAGGAAAGAAAATAAGGAAATAAATAAACGATATAAGAAGGAATGAACAATTAAAATAAAATATTTATAAAACAGTAACAACATTAAAAGATATTTCATATAAACTATAAAACTACCCGATTAGGAAGATCATTCCAAAACTTAATCACAGCTGGAATAAAAGTTCTAGAATACTGTGTAGTATTGAGCCTCACTAGGGCTTAGGCCTGACTATTAGAAATAACTGCATACCTATTATTACGAACAGGATGGAACTATCCGGGAAGATATAAATGTCAAGGATGCTCAGAATTATGAAAAATCTTATAAAATATGCATAATGAACTAATTAAACGAAGGTGCCAGAGATTAATATCTGGATCAGGAATAAGAAATTTAATAGACCGTAGGTTCCTGTCCAACAAATTAGGATGAGAATCGGCAGTTGGAGACCAGACAGAACAATACTCGAAACAAGGTAGAATAAAAGAATTAAAACACTTCTTCAGAATAAATTGATCACTGAAAATTTTAGATTTTCTCAATATGCTATTTTCTGTACAGCTGAAGAAGAGACAAGCCTAATGTGTTTCTCAAAAGTAAATTTACTGTCAAGAATCACAACTAAACTTTTAAAAGAATCGTGCAAAGATAAAGAAACATTATTAATGCCAAGATCCGAATGTTGAAAAGCCACTGTCCTTGACCTACTTACAAGTATACTTCAAGTTTTAAGATTCAACTTCATGGCCCATAATTTGCACTATGCACAAATTTTAGCTAGAGCTCTATTAATGGATTCAGCAACCCCAGATCTACATTCAAGAGATGGAATTGATGCAGAGAGAGTAGCATCATCTGCATATGCAATAAGCTTCTTTTCTATGCCAAACCACATGTCGTGTGTAGGCCTATGTAGTATTAAAAGTAATGGGCCAAGAACACTACCCTGAGGAACACCACATATCACATTCCTATACTAACTATGGTGCCCATCAACAACTCTTTGTGATCTATTTCTTAAAAATTCAATTATAATGCTAAGAAACTACCTACCTACTCCAAATTGTTTGATTTTGAAAACGAGGGGATCATGATTCACAAGGTCAAAGGAAGCACTAAAATCAAGGCCAATCATGCAAACTTCCTGACCACAATCTAGGAGAGTGTAAGAAGGGCATCACATGCTGTATATCAAATATTACTTAAACATGATGTATGTCTTAACTTCTTTTAAGCATTTTTAATACTGTATTAGAATTTTGTACAAGCGCTTGTTCGTACCTTAAGTTCCCTCCATCTCGGGAATGAAGTCAGTCGCTAAATAGTTGACATGTGATAGCTTTAAAATTGAGATGTTCTGCTTTGTGAGGTTGGTTTAAAAACTCTGCCGGAGAAGGTAATTATCGCGAAAACGCAATATGTG
The DNA here is from genome assembly GCF_036898095.1 of Palaemon carinicauda. Taxonomy (NCBI): domain Eukaryota; kingdom Metazoa; phylum Arthropoda; class Malacostraca; order Decapoda; family Palaemonidae; genus Palaemon; species Palaemon carinicauda. The sequence continues at coordinate 240,985,338 of NC_090725.1, read as the reverse complement.
ATTTTTAAAAAATATGTTATAGGTTTTCTGTATCGAAAATGACCAAATCCGCAAAGATTGAACCTGCGATTAAGTAGGGCCAACTGTTGTGAGCAAATAATTTTTTTTCCTTGTACTTAGTGGAGTATTGGTCACCCCTGTCTCTCCCACAGGGAGAGAAACGGTAGGAATAACATTAATTAATTCATACTAATCAGTCTTGAAAGACTACTAGTCTATAATGAGAGAGAAGGGCAGTGGCCCCATTTTCTTCAGTGTGTACAAAATTGGCTGACTGACTTCATTCCTAAGATGGAGGAACTAAAGGTAAGAACAAGCGCTTGTACAAAAGTTTCCCTCCATACAGAAAGCTTTGAATAAAAGCTAATGTGTGTAAAGTTGAGTCCTGACATGTTTCTTTATGAGTCTGGGAAGGAAAGTACTTCAATTGAGCATGCCTGATATCCTTGTTATTTTTATTGTTCTTCTTCCTTTCAAAAATCAAACCCATGAGTGTAATCATGCACACACGTCCTGGTCGTAAGGAATATTAAAATTTTAAATGTAACATATTTTCCTCAATAAACAATCCGAGTACCTCCCTTTGTGAAGAGCAATCAGGTCTGTGATTTTTTAAAAAATTTGTTATAAGGTTTAATGTATCGCAAATGACCAAATCCGCAAAGATCGAACCAGCGATTAAGTAGGGCCAATTGCTGTGTGCAAATTATTTTTGTTTTTCCTTGTCCTCACTGGAGTACTGGTCACCCCTGTCTCTCCCACAGGGAGAGAAATGGTAGGAATGACAAATTCAACTCATACTGATCAGTCTTAAAAGACTACTTGTCTAAAAAGAGAAGGGCAGCGGTCCCATTTTCTTCGGTGTGTACAAAGTCAGCTGACTGACTTCATTCCCGAGATGGAGGGAAGTTAAGGTACGAACAAGTGCTTGTACAAAAGTTTCCCTCTATGCAGGAAGCTTTGAATAAAAGCTAATGTGTGTGAAGTTGAGACCTGACGTGTTTCTTCATGAGTTTGGGAAGTAAAGTACTTCAACTGAGCATGCCTGATATCCTTGTTATTTTTGTTGTTCTTCCTTTCAAAAATCAAACCCACGAGTGTAATCATGCACACACGTTCTGGGGATTAGGAATATTAAAATTTTAAATGTATTTTCCTTACTAAACAATCTGAGTGGCTCCATTTACGAAGACCAATCAGGTCTAGATACCAAGTCATGATCTTCCAAAAATATCAAGAATCCTTTTTAGGTACACAGGAAGTTCTTTAAGGCATAGGTCTTTTAAGGAAGAGGGGTTAGTTGGAAACTGCTTATCCTTCGAGGTGTAGAGACTCAGAATCTGAAAGGAATTTGTTTATTTAGAGCATAATTGAAGAGGTTCTCAACTGAGAACGATTCCGGGGAGAGAGAGGGAGCGTGAGGTAGACCCAAATTCTATTGGACACAACTGATAATTGTCACCGAAAGAAACTACTGGGTGATCTTCATCCATAATGGGACAGAGGGCGAGGAGCATTCCTAAAAGTAACTGGAAGTCGACGTTCATGACTCTGTTAGTCAAGGAGGTTTACGGGATAGACCTGCCAGTCATAATTATAAGCATGGGATGGAGAGCGTATGTATTAGGGTCTGCGTCTTAGCGTTTTACTTCCTAGAAGTAACTGGAAGTCGACGTTCACGACTCTGTTAGTCAAGGAGGTTTACTAGATAGACCTGCCAGTCATAATTATAAGCATGGGATGGAGAGCGCATGCATTAGGGTCTGTGATTTAGCTCTCAGGCTCTTCAATGAGTTCACACTTGTGATCAATCCTGGATATCATGAGGCGCTTAAGAATGATGCACGCAATGGTGAGGTGTAGTAAACTACTTAACAGGCCGAGTGCACTCCAGGGATTTGCTAAGTTTAGTCACACTGCAAGCGTGTTAAAAACGTAGCGTTTAAAAGACATACGCATGCTCCAAAGAGCTAGTATACTCAGGTGGGAGCGTTCAAGTGAGGGAGAGCGCTCAGGTGAGATTCCTGTGCTACCCTTGAGTATGCACTGAGCATGTTACACATGTAAGGAAAGACATGTAAATACTCTGAAGAGCTAGCATGCTCAGGTGAGAGAAATGCATTCGCCTTGAGAGCACGCAAATTGTGTTGCATGTTTGACAATAGGTGTGCATTCAAGTGAGTCCTGCATTCAAGTGAGTCCTGCATTCACCGTAAGTGCACACTGAGCACATTGCATGTCTGATAATTGTGCACATTCATGTGTCTTGCATGCTTAGTTGTTAAGCAAGCTCAAGTCACTAAAAATCCAATCCAGTCGGGGAAAATTGATTCAACAGGACTTACTAGGAGACATATTGCTCGCAAGCACGTGTATCCAAGTAAGGATACGGTATTCCTTCGGGAAAGAGCTTGTTACTTCCGACTTCAGAGAAGTCTAACTCAAGGGTGGCAAAGGTAACCTTTGGCCAGCTGAACAAGTGTCTCAAACCAAGGACAATGTCCAAAGACGATGTAATGTCATTCATGGGAACAAGTGTTCAAAAATACTGAAGAAAATAAGCTGGACAGCAAAAATCTGCCATAGCCTCCAGCCAGTGGAAGAACGTCTGTCCACACTGATAACTGTTATCAAAGTGTCTACTCAGTGACCAAGTAGAGGGATGGGGCTTCCCACTCCCAACCAGGCAATTACTGGCCACCGGTTTATACCTTGTTATAAAAGGTTTAACTGCCGTATTCTCAGCTTCGCTGTTATCTCTCTCATGTAAAGACTGAAAGTCTGTATTTGTACCGGAAGAAAAAATGCTTCAAATAATCCCTCCCTCTCAGTCTAATTGCATACATTTACAGTACACTTATATCTGGCAAATAATCAAGTTTTCTAAATAGTCTATTGTCAAATGATTGGACTTTTATAGCATATACTCCACCGATTTACGAAATGTAGCAGTAGCATTATTACTCATTATTTAAAGTAATTTCAAATCCATTATTTACAGTGGTGCAACACTAGAATACTATTTGTTAAATGACATATACTGTACTTGTATTTATAGTACACAGTTAGTATGATTTACTTGAAAATATTTAGGAAATTACAATGATTAAAATGTTACCCAAATCCACCTAAGTGCAAAACATTCTGCTAAATTTGATACAAGTATGGTAGAGCAACTGCTTACACATGTACAATACAGAATCCTTCAATTCCAATGTTGTAACTGTGTTGAAATTACAAAGGGTATGCACAATATCACAACTGGTCTATGCTTTTGAAATAGAATACTCTTTAAATTATAGGAATAAGCTTTTCCTGACATTGTCAAATTAGCTTTGCTCCTGTGCAAATACGAAACTTTGTTCTTTACATAGAAGAGATAACAGCAAAGTGTAAATACACGGCAATTAAAAATCTATAACGAGATTTAAACAGGTCATTGGTAGTTACAGATTGGAAGTGGGGAACTACACCCCTTGCTTGCTCACTGGCTGGAATTTTTGGAAATGTTTAATAATTACCTATTGTTTTTCCTGCGTATTAGCGACTTTGCTTCTTTAGTGAGAATGCCTATAAAAATGTGGAAATGTTTGGGAGTGTCAGATGATACATGCAGCATCTTTATATAAGTTCCAAGTAGATGGATCCTCCCCTTTTGTCCCCTGCCTCTAAGAGGACACTCCTACAGTCGGGCCTCCCATTTGTGCCGAGTGTTGGGAGTGATCACCCTCCAAGTAGGTAGCGTATGGCAGGAGGAAGAAGTCCAAAAGGGATTCTTCGCCTTCAGGGTTTTCCTCGAAGTTGCGTAAAATCCTTACCTCTTCCTCTGACCCAGGGTTTGTTGCCCTCCGAACCATTCCTGTCAGTCTACCCTGGAGGCCGTTCAGCTAAGAGTACCATTCTCCCCTGGAGGCCGCTCTCACAAGATGAAGGCCCCCACGAACATCTCTTGACGGGACCCAGAGCCATCTGATTCTTGACGAATCAAGCGGCCAACCAGTAGGCAAACTGGGTTCTGAAGAGGTGCAATGCTGTAGCCTCCAAGTTCCATAAACCAATTTAAATCTTAGAAATATTTTCCCTGAAGAGTTCTTTTCTGTTTCTGAAAGAGGAAATTGAGGCAGTAGTAGGTAGTGGGTTGGCCAGGGGACCAGCCACCCATTGAAGATATTACCACTAGAGTTATTCGGACTTTTGACTGGTCAGACAGTACTACATTGGATCCTTCTCTCTGGCTACGATTCATTCTTCCAGGAAGCCATCATATGAAGAAAATCTTCAAAATAAGCTGATAAAGAGCACACGACAAACAAAAGAACAGTAGCGTGAAGCTGCGAACAAAGGAATGGAATGAAGCGCCAGAGACGTATGGGAGCACCGAAAGGTAATAGGATATGTAACGGCTCCTCACTTATCCTTCCCCTAAGTGGATTAGACTGGGTAAAGTTTATTGGGGGTGCAGATATCTATGGTTATCTTAGGATACGTCCCTGATTATACACGATCTCTACTGATAGTCATTCCGGGGGTTGGAACCCCGTGATACCTGACGGTAATTCTCTTGTAATATCACTCAAGATATATTATACAGTAGGAAACAGCCAAAGGAAACTTCCATCAGGATGACATGGCTCGAGCCCAAAAAAGTTTTTATAGTTTATATAGATATTTATTTTAATGTTACTCTTCGTAAAATATTCTATTTTTCCTTGTTTCCTTTTTTCACTGGGCTATTTTCCCTGTTGGAGCCCCTGGGCTTATAGCATCCTGCTTTTCCAACTAGGGTTGTAGCTTAGCAAGTAATAATAATAATAATAATACCTGACAAGAAGTGGAGGAAGGCCACCCAGGACTTGCTTCTGCACTGGGCAGTGTCTTCCCAGCAACTTCAGTCTGCCTCCAATTCTGGTCAGGCAAGATCACTGAAGCCAGCTAGGCAAGCACATAGGCCTGCACAGAGAATCGACCCTTGCTGACCCTTTCCATCCTGAGGTGGGGAACGAACCAGCCCTTTCTGAACAGATAAGGTCAAGGGTGAGGCTTACGTAGGAGGAAAAGACAAGGATAACAACCACACTGAGGGTGTTGGGGAGGGCAATCCTCCCACGATGCCACCTGAGGGAGAATGCCTACAATCCAGATGGAGGTGGTGGTATCACGGGGCGGAAAGATAGATGGAAGACTTTCTTTGATTCAGATACCTCATCCCGTTCATCTGCCCTTCTCCTCCCCTAATTCTACCATAGGTAAAGTACTTACCTCTTCAGGTTTAAGTCTAGCCCATTCTAGAGAAGGGCACTCTCCAAGAGGTTGACGATGACCCCCAAAGCACCTTCAGCCATAGTCCAATTAGGCCCTAAACGAGTTTATGTTACAAGCATGGTTCAAGATGGTGACCGCAGCCACAGTTTGGCAGGCGATCAGGCCTTTGGACTTCATAATGATGACTGATCTCAAGGATGCGTACTTCCAGATCCAGTCCATCCTACCACCAGGAAGTACCTTCACTTCGTTGTGCCAGTTCAGGATGCTTTATTTCAGGATATCGACAATGCCACAAGTCTTCACGAAGTCTTTACACCAGTGTTAGCACGCCAACAGCATTCGTCTCTTGTGATATCTGGACGACTGGCTGATTTTGACCAACTCGGAGGAACACCTTTTTCCAATGTGATAGACGTCTCAGGGAGTTGAGATACTACTGCTAAAGAGTTATGGTGTCTTTTGACTGGCCAGAGAGTACTACATTGGATCCTTCTCTAGGGTTACAGTTCACTTTCCCTTTGCCTACACATACACCAAATAGTTTGGCCTATTCTCTACAGATTCTCCTCTGTCCTTAGACACCTGACAACACTGAGATTACCTAACAATTCTTCTTCACCCAAGTGGTTAACTACTGCTGGCGAGTAGGTAAGCGCTGGCTCTTTGGCCAGTGCTGGTGCATCGGCGAGCGCTGGATCTGAGAGCACAGGAGAGCATTAGTGCATTGGCGAGTGCTGGATCTGAGAGCGCAACTGCGCAGGAGAGCGCTGGCGCGCAGTAAGGAACTGCGCAGGGTGTTGTGCAGTCTCCCTAAAATGTGTAGGCGGGAGGGCGCGTAAGCGAGCAGGCGGGAGGGCGTGTGGCCACGCAGTGTTGGAAAGTGGCTACTGGAGAATGCAGGTGCACAGTTGAGCGCTGACAAGCCGGAGGTTGCTGAAGAGCTGGTGAAACCTTCAGTGCTGGAGAGTGCTGATGCACAGAGGAGCACTGGCGCGCAGAAGAGCACTGGCACGCAGAAATGTGCTGGCGCAAGTGCCCAAGAGAGCGCCGTCGTGCAGGAGGAGCGTTGGTGAGCCAAAGCCTGATGTTGCACAGCAGTGCGGTGTGGATTCGGTGAGCACTGACAAGCTCGAGCTGGAGAGCACAGTTGCGCTGGTGAGTGTAAGTAGGCTGGTGACCGCTGGCAAGCTGGCAAGCGCTGCTCCCTGGAACGGAGACGCTGAGCTCGAGAGTGCCGGTGATCGGAAGATTGCTGGGCATTGGAAGGCACTGAGGACGAGCAGGAGAAGGCTGTAAGTCAGGGGAACGTCGAAGTGTTGTAGAGCGCTCACGAGCGGGCGAGCACAGGCACAATGGAAAGCGTGAAGGAGCAGGCTGGCGCTGACGAGATATTGGTGAGCGCTGGTGCACTGCTGGGCGTTGGCACGCTGACAAACGCTGCTCCCTAGAACGGCAAGGCTGCGATGGACTGTACCAGTGACCGGGATATTGCTGGGGCATTGGAGGGCGCCGAGGACGAGCAGGAGAAGGCTGCAAGTCAGGGGAACACTGAAGCGTTATAGAGCGCTGACGAGGGGGAGAGCACAGGCGCAATGGAAAGCGTGAAGGAGCAGGCTGGCGCTGACGAGATATTGGTGAGCGCTGGTGCACTGCAGGGCGTTGGCGCATAGCTGTACGCTTAGGTATGGCCTCAAGAGGCTGTACCAGAGACAGGAACAGCGACGACAGGTTGGCAGGTCAGCTGGTAGGACAACCAGGAACTGGGATGTGCTCTTCGGAAGGGCGAACTATCCACAGAGGAGTCCAGGACTGAAGTCCGATGACTAGCTGCAGTGTCATCAAGAGAAGGTCCAGGAACAGAAGACACCCCTGAGGGCAGGTGGATCAGCAAGCTGACCTTCAACAGCAGCAATCCTACGAAAAGGAGTCTCTATGAGTGGTCCCTCTCACAAACGAGAGGGGTCATCACTTCGCAGGAGAGACTTGCCTAAGACAACGCTCCGCCCCAGAAGGAAGAGAAACTCATCAAGGGGGAGCGTAGTCTAGGCGAAGACAGCAACAGCAGTTGAAGTCGATGAAGTGATGAAGAAGATGCAGGGAAGTTCTCCCTCGGAAGGGAAAAACAACACCAGACCTGGGGAGAAAAACTCTCCCTCGGAAGGAAAAGTAGTCCAAAACCTGAAGACGAACCTTCTGGTAGTGCTCTAAGATGACCTGCCAAGAGCGGTGCCTGAGGAAGCGTAGCTGGAGCTCGTTCATCGAAGATGAAGTGCTGATCAGGTGCTGCCAAGGGCTTACTTCTAAGAGAAGGGATGACGACCTCTGAGGGTCGGCAGTGACAGCAGATTCACCAGTGTTATTAATGGCGGTCATTACGCCACCTATTTTCAAATAAAAAAGACCCCGCCAGCAAGGATGAGTCGAAATGCCATGAGCGTTGGGACCCTGCCTAGAGCCTCACCACATGTCCAACCATCCTATACCAGTCTACTCCCCTTGAGGTCTCATTTCCAGACATCTTTATGAACCACGTGGCGACGTCGAGATCCCAGGAGAAAGAGGAGGCCTATTGATAGGGGTGTCGGGACACGTGACAAGGCCTGACTAATGGGACAACAGTCAGGCCAATTATCCCCCACCCCCCACACGGGGGAAAAAGGGAATTCAGTCGGCCTAGGAGCGGCTGGGCATCCTTCTTTGCTAACAAACCTCCGTGAGAGAAACATCACCTCTCTTCGCCCTCAAGACATCAGGGAGGCCGGACCTGTGACCCATCCTCCACAAGGGAGGAACCAGAGTCCTTTTTACCAAGGTAAGGTGTCTGATTTTGAGATCCTCATCATCCTTATCCAACCTCCCATCCCTTCCTTATCACATCCCATTTTCCCTTTTATCCTTTAAAGAAAGATCCTACCCACTAAACCTTTGTTATCCCAGCCTTGTGTCCCAACCACGTGTGCCGTTTGCTCCTAACCTTAATTAATTCACCCTGTGACAGTGTTGTTTCCCATGTGTAGTGTTTAAATTCCTAAGTTGCACTTTTATTCAATTCACTTAAAGGTTTTAACCGCACGACTTCATCATGTCCCCAGCTTATGGAAGTAAGTGAGCAGTTAATAATTTAATTCATTTCCCTTTCCAGGGAATGAGATTGCGGTGCTGAACCCTTCCACGGCCTACAACTCCACATGAACCCAACTCCAGTGAACCTAACCCGCAGACGGGAAAGGTGCTCCCCCCGCTAGTATACTGTTGGAAGCCCATGAAATGTGAAAGGCCTTAAGAAGAGAAAGACCGAAGTCAATCTCTGAAAGGCCACACTCCCTTCCCTCAGTAATCCATATGTTCCCCGTGGAAGACGGAAAGGCGAAGACAACAGTTGAACGAGGAGGGTCCAAACGATGATGATTCCCCTGCGGCGGCGGCCAAGTCAACGGTAGGTTATCCGCCAACGGAAAGACTTATGGACAAGGGGGGAGAGCGGAAGGGGAAAGTTCCCCGGCCTTGCACAAGTGTCTTGAGAACCTGTTGTATACGCTATCACACGCACAGCACAAACACTGAAAAGGAAACTTGCAACATTTCCATATTTACACAAACATTAAGAATGTTTTCATAAGCAGTGTGTATATACAGTATATATATATATATATATATATATATATATATATATATATATATATAAGAAAAAAGTAAGTTAAAAGACAAAAATTAATGGCAATCCAAAACAGGCGAGGAGGAAGAACGGTAATAACTGGTCTCCATCCGTGCCAAAAGTAAAGTGAGCTAAATGACCGGTGTGTGAGCAGGCGCGGTAGCTAGCTAACCTCGCTACCCCCACTAACTAGCGGTATGGGTAGTTAACCCTCGCTAAATTTTATTGGCACGTCATTTCAGCTTGGCTGAAAGTAATACCCCTAAATAAATAGCGTAGGTTTGTATTCCAGTTACGGAACAAATGACAGCTTAGGTGTTTTAATTACATAGTCTGAACCTTTGTAGATCGTTGGGACAGACCGGGACGTAGGCAGTTCTGCGATACACCCAGTTTTCTCCGACAACACTTGTTGTGTTGGATGAGCTTTATGAAGCTCAAAGTAACAAAGTGTAATAGCTGCTCTTTTGGCTATTTCGATGCTATAGCCAAGTTTCACGATACTCCTGGTGCAGTGAATCATTTTTTGAAAGCTTAGTGTTATCCTTCAAAGTGGCCCAAGCGCGATTCTGACTTAGCTTTTAGGGAACACCAGCACATTTCCAACTGCAACGCTTCTGTAAAGATTGGGGGGGGGGGGAAGACATAGGTGTCAATCATAAGGTAAGGATTTATTTGGGATTTACAATTAGTTTGTGACCTGGGAAGTTTTGTGATCTGGAAAGGGGGGTCAGGAGGCTTACCCCAGCTAGGGGTTGTGACCTGGGAACTAGGTTAGATTAGGTGGGTTTGTTAACTTCTGTACACTTTCAAAAATCTCTAGTGTTAAATAATCAAGTTTTGAGACCTGGGAAGGGGGCAAGCCTAGCTAGGGGTTGTAACTAGAAAATACTACGTTAGGTTAGGTGGGTTTTTTACGTTCTGTACCCTTTTAAAAAAATATCAAAAGTGTTACACAATCACATGTTGAACTGTTTCCGCACAGCCAAAATCCCAGGTTCCCACCTGGGTCCTCGGGGGGGGGGGGGGGGGGGGGGGGGGGGGGGGCACATAACAGTAGAACGGCTTATTTGCAGTGGAAATAAAGGTCAAATTCGTTGAAAGCACATCATTTACTGAATTAAAAGTTTTACTTACTGTCAGGGAATCATTCTGAACTGAAAATATGTTTTCCTCTAGTAAATAATGTGATTTAACAGAATTTGATATTCATTCCAATCATAAGCAAACAGAACAACCAGTTGGGCTAACTTCATCACACAGAAGTTGGTCGAACTGGCCGATCTGTTTGGTTGCGATGAAATGAAACTGAATTCGGTGAAATCACATTATTTACTACAGGAAAACATATTTTCTGTTAAAAAATTTTTACCCGATGTATAATGGTTCTTATTCCGCCGTGCGCTCGCTTCACTCGCCGAAAAATAAAAACATAAGGCTCCGTATGTACTAGCAATTGGTAATGTTGAGCTGTGCACGCTAACTTTAGCAATGTTTTAGCCTAGATCTAAAGTTTTTTTTAGCAGTGGATATATATATATATATATATATATATATATATATATATATATATATATATATATATATATATATATATATATATATATATATATTTGGGATCAAGCCATGTCGTCCTGATGGAAGGTTCCTTCAGTAGCTTCCTTTGGTTATATTTAACTACTAAGATATTCCCAGAGAATTAAACTAAAGGTTTTCACAGAATTCTAACTTCTGGAGCGAGTATTCTAAGGGTTAACCCTTTAGAATATCGTACAGTATATCAACAGGGGACGCATGCATTAACACATCACATGGCCATCTGCACCCCACCTAGCGTTTACGCTTCATGGGGAGATGTGGCGAGTGAATGTGGGAGGTAATTGAGGTGCCGTTCCAAAGATACTCTCCCTTCGTCACTGTTACGATACTCGCAGCTGCGTGACGTCACTTCCGCCATCATCATTCCTCGACTAGTAGCCGTAAAGCCTCTGGTTTTGTTCCTACTTATCGCTGTTTTTTGTGTGCATCCTTCAAGATGTCTCAGCCTTCTGCTTCGCCTTCTTCCGGAAAGTTGAGTACCAGGTTCTTGTATTGTTTAAATAAGCTCTGGCCGTCGTGTAACGTTTTTTTACACTAAAATATTGTGTTTTGTGGCCGAGCTGTGCCTCACCTCGGGTCGCCATTTACGGCACTGCTGTTCGCTTGCATGCGTTATTTAGTTAGCCAGAACAGCCTTCCCTGACCTTTTAACCGAGATAAATCTTTAGTTATTTAGTCTTCATTATTAGGAATAAGTTATATTATGGCGATAGTGGTCGTCGGCGATCTTAGTTACCCGACCCCATACTAGCCTTTCAGCCTAGCATAGGCTACAGCCTAATGTTTATGTTTGCTTCTGCATGATATAATAAGTGTTCCTAGTGTTATGTTAATGAAGATATAGGCTTCGTTAGCCAGCATAGCCTTCTCGGCTTTATAACTAAATTTATCTTAGATTATTTAATCTTCAAATTTTAGGAATAGTTAATTTATGCCGTTGTGGTCTTCGGCGCTCCTAGCCAGTCGACCCCATACTAGCCTTTAAGCCTAGCATAGGCCGCACCCTAGTATTCATATTTACTTCTGCAGATGAGTGTTCCTACTGTTAGTTTAATGAAGATTTAGGCAATTTTTAAACATATACAAGATTCCATGTTGCACATATTTTTGCCTTCGAGGAACCATACAAGGAACGGTGCCTGGTCCAACCAGGCCATACCTAACCCAACGCTGGGATCCTTGTATGCTTCCTTATCTCCCTTACCCTAATGTATCTCCCTCTGGGTAGCCCTGCTTTTCCTAACCCCTTACCCGAAACACTTCGGGTAGGTAAGGTTAGGTAGTTCTTCCCTATTCCCTCCCAGAGTGTATGGGGGGATTTCGGTCAGAACCCCAGAGTACTTATCGTTCATTCCAGTCCACCCCTAAGGAACGTCTTTCCCTTGGGGTATCGACTGAGACTGAAGGTGGGAGGGGCCTAGCCCTTCTCCCCTAGACTGCTCTTGGTTGGGACTTGTCCCTTCCTCCTGTAGCCTAGCGATATACATCCCCAGCCTTACCTAATCTAGGAGGAATGAATGAATGATTTAAAGTTTTCAGGCATCCTGACATCTAAGGTCATTGACGCCGGTAACATTTAATTCATGTATACAAAAAAAAAAATAAAATTAAATAAAAATTAAATAGTATTCAATTAAAATCATAAAAATTGGATGTCATAAAAGTTAAATATTTTTCAGAAGACCTGCTTCTGAAATAAATCTAAAAATGCCACTTGCATGGTAGGACACATCATTTCCAAGAATCTTGGCAAGGATGAACCTGCCACCCTCACCTCGAGCCTCAAACAAATATCTATTCCGCAAGTTGTTATAATTGGGGCATTCGGTCAACAAATGCCTTACTGTTAGAGGTACTAAACAGTCATCACAATACGGTTGGTGTTGGCCCTTCAGCAGAAACTCGTGTGTCAACCGAGTGTGACCAATACGGAGACGACAAAGAGACGTCTCCCATTTTCGGGGCATCATATTATACCTCCAAGGAGATATGTCCTTTGCTATCTCTCGCATTTTATTGCCATCTTGACTATCCCATTGCTGTTGCCATTTATTGCAAACCAATTTCTTGATGTCAGGTAAGAAATCATCACAGGGAATGGGATACCTTCTTGGCAGCAACTCGGATGCAGCCTCCTTAGCCAGTGAATCTGCCTTCTCATTCCCGGAAACACCTACATGTGCTGGAACCCAACAAAATTGAACTGTTATACCTCTCCGTCCAATAATGATAAGCCATTCTAAAATCTTTAAAACTAGAGGGTTACAGTATTAGAATTAAAAACTTCCATAGCTTGAAGGACACTCCTTGCATCACTAAAAATTGTAAAATTACCCTCCTTCTCCAACGTTATTTTCTCAATAGCAGTTAATATGCCATACAGTTCGGCAGTAAATATGGAAGCGGTCAGAGGAAGTGCACCTCTACAATTAAAACCATTACTATGTACTCCAAATCCAACGCCAGCATCAGATTTGGAGCCATCAGTATAGATAAAAGTTGATCCTCTATGTTCTTTAACATGTTCATTAAAAAGAGATCTGGTTTCTAGGTCTGACATATTCTTCTTATCTCCAATAAAATATTTACAAAAAGATATCTCCGGTAACTTCCATGGAGGCGTTGATGATACCTTGAATGGAAGTACCTTATTTCTAGTTATATCCAGACAATTTAATAATCGTTTCACCCGAAAGCCATAAGGTTGAGGAGATTTTGGGTGCAACTCAAAGTATGATGCGTGTCTTACAAGGCTTGCAGTCTGAAATGCTAGAGAGTTTGGGAGTCTTTGCAATCTAAACCAATACCGAAGAATGGAAGACATTCGGTAAAAGTCTAGAGGTAACTCTCCAGCATCAACAAGGAGACTTGGGATAGGCGAGGTTTTAAAAGCTCCAGTAGACAATCTAATACCTGCATGATGTATCGAGTCTAATATTTTTAACCGGCTTGGGGTGGCTGAAGAATATACCTCACAACCATAACTAATTTTGGAAAAAATCAAGGCCTTGTATAATTTTAAAATAGTATTGCGGTCTGCCCCCCACGATGTATGGGACAATACTCTTAAGATATTCAGAGCTTCAACACATTTAGCTTTTAATGCTTTTAAGTGAGAAACCCATGTCAGCCTACAATCAAATATCAAACCTAAAAATTTAGCTTCTCTTGCACATGGTATCCGTTGACTTTTAATGTATATATCCGGGTCTGGATGTACTCCCCGGATACGACAAAAATGGACAACGGTAGTTTTACTTGTCGAGAACTTAAATCCATTCATGTCAGCCCACTGGATAATTTTATCAATAGAGAGTTGGATTTTTCTCTCAACCATTGCCATTCTGGTGCCAGCAAATGATATTGAGAGATCATCCACAAATAATGTTGAGAGAACATCCTGGGGAATGGCTGAGGATATCCCATTAATTGCTAGTGCAAAAAGGGTTACACTCAGCACACTACCCTGAGGAACTCCTTCTTCCTGGCACTTACTCTCGGATAGAGTTTCCCCAACTCTCACTTGAAAAACTCTACGTGAAAGAAATGCCTGAATAAATAGTGGCAGCTCTCCTCTCAATCCCAATTCATGAATGGTTTTAAGTATACCATATCTCCATGTGATATCATATGCCTTTTCAAGGTCAAAAAATACTGTAACATGGTGCTGTTTGGAAGCAAAGGCTTCACAAATAGAAGACTCTAGTCGTATCAACACATCAGTCGTTGAGTGCATTTTTCGGAATCCACATTGAATCGGTGATAAAATACCTTTCTTTTCAAGGTACCACATCAGCCTTGCATTGACCATCTTCTCCATGATTTTACATAAACAAGATGTCAATGCAATAGGACGATAGTTTGCTGATAAAAACTTGTCTTTACCGGATTTTAAAAAGGCTAAAATAATGGCTAGTACCCAAACACTAGGGTAACTATGATCATGCCATATTCTATTAATAATACTTAAAATAAATAGCTTTGTATTAAAATGTACATGTTTAATCATTGCATATGGAATTCCATCGGGTCCAGGGGCTGTATCATTGCAATGAGCAAGTGCGGAATCAAATTCTCTTTCAGTGAAAGGAGAATTATACGACTCTTCCCTTCTTGTTGCAAAATTTAAAATTTTCTTTTCTTCAGTGCTCCTATACTGGTGACCAGGAGCTCCTTCACACTTGCTGGATACTTTTGAAAAATGATTAGCCAGGGCATTGCTAACATCATTTGCTTCAGTTACATACTGGCCATTCACCCTCAACACTGGTGGTGGGTTGGGGGTGAATTTGCCAGCTATCTTTTTTACTTTCCTCCACACAGAAGATGGTGGTGTTCTACTGTTAATGGAGGAAACAAAGACATCCATGACTGGCGCCTTGCTTCTTTCATGGCACGACGGAACTGTGCTCTACATTTCTTGTACATAATTAAATTCTCATCAGTTCTGCGTCTACGCAATCGTGTTAAAGATCTTCTTGTGGCTCTGTGCAGGGCAGTTAGTTCTGAAGACCACCACGGGACTGGTCGTCGTTTGAATAACCCTGTTGTTTTTGGAATTGAATTGACTCCTGCTGTATGGAGAGTTCCATTCAGTAAGTCTATGGCATCATCGATATTTTCAACTTGTACTGCATCCCCCTCAATTTCGCTTAGCTCACGAAATTTATCCCAGTCCGCCTTGTCAAGATTCCATCGTGGCGATCCCTGTAAAGGTGGACCATTATTGGTGTTTATAATGATTGGTGCGTGATCACTAGTATGCCAATCATCTAATGTTCTCCAATCGAAGTCGAGAAGGCAATTAGAGCTTACGATTGATAGGTCAATACATGACAAGATACCTGTCTGGACATGAAAGTGTGTGGGCTCTCCTGTATTAAGGAGTCCCACATCTTCATTTTCCACAATTGATGATATGATATTTCCCCTCGTGTTTGCTAAAACATCACCCCACAAAGTGTGTCTACCATTCAAATCTCCAAGTAAAAGAAAAGGTTGAGGGAGTTGTTGAATCACCTCCACTAAGTTGTCATACAAAATGTTATCATTTGGAGGCAAGTACAGAGAACAAATTGTATATTTTCGCCCTATGTCGATCTGTACAACCACTGCCTGCAGAGGTGTACGAATAGACAGAGAAACTTGGGGAACATCTCGACGAACGTATATGAGACTTCCGCCATGGCTCCCCACTTGGTGATCATATGGTGTCCTATAACTAATGTATTCGCGAGGGCAAGGGGTATTATGATCAAGTTTGCTCTCCTGTAGACAAATAATTATGGGGGAATGCTCATAAATAAGGAGCTTAAGTTCTTCATATTTGGCCCTTAAACCCTGACAATTCCATTGCAAAATGGAGGAAAAAACTATGGTTTATAATTTGGTAGACCCTTTGGATGGAGTCTTCCCATTAGCAGTTTTTGATCTAACACTATTTTTAGGTGGTTTTATTAAAGAGGGTCTTGATTGATTGGGTTTAGAATTTATGATTTTCTTTTTGTCTTTTTTATCTGATTGTTGAGGAGGTTGGTGGACCTCCACTTGAATTTCCGATTTATTTAAATTGACTTCCAGATCAGAAATATCAACAGACAAATCATCATATTTATTTGACGTCGTAATTTTGATATTTCTTATGGAAGGGGGCGAGAGAGATGGAGGTCTCTCTCTTTTCCGATTAGTAGGTTTTGAGCTACCAGGTTTTTGCACCTTCCCCAATACAGGTGCACCTGGTAACTTGGTGTCAGGTGGCATCTCCATCAAATCAGGCAAGGACATGGCCTGGGAGAGGTTAGTACTATTGTTGGTAATGGGGGATGAAGGCTGTACAGAAATGGGCAATGACCCATTTTTAATACGCTGTGGCAAAGCCTCAGAAGGCGATATGATTACCTTGTCATGCAGTACTTTATTATCAGAGGTTGTATTTCTTTTCTTAGGATTACTGGCAGTGCTAGGTGGGGTTGCTGTCAACTGTGGTAAATTTACCTTTGATTTTAAGGCCTTTGCATAGCTGGTTGATTTATTCAACAGTCTTTTTGCATGTCCCACACTTATGTGTTCTAAACTTGATTTGTTTAGGGCAGCTTCCTCCAACTTATACAGTTCGCATCTCCTATCAGTTGATTTATGATTCAAATTGCAATTTGAACATCTGGCCTCAAGTGTACATTCTCCATGATAAGTTTTGGAGCAAATACCACACATTTTTCCATTTTTGCAAACTTTGGATGGGTGTCCAAATTTAAAACAATTAAAACATTGCAGGGGCTTTTGTTTGAAAGGCCGAACTTTAATCCTTTCATTTTCAATAAAAAATATGGAAAGGTACATCAGCATCCTGGAAAGTGAGTATAATCATTGAAGTTCCAGGAACCTTATGCACTTTCCATACATTTAATGGACACATAGAAAGTATCTCCTCCTCTGTAAATTCGTACAGGTCCTTATTAAAGACCACTCCCCTTCCATAACTAAAATTTAGATGAGGTTTCATTTCCAATGTAATTTCATCACTGCCTGTCTGTAAGTTAGACAGTATTGCAGACTGAGTCGAAGATTTGGCATGGATGAGATAACTGTTCTTCCCAAAACGAGATATATCTCCAGGTGCTATGGTTCCTACTTTTTTTTGGATAAACTTACATATCTTAAAATAATTCCCTATTATCCCTTTAGATTCAGCTAAGAGCCACATTGGTGGTTTGGGTTTTCTCTGTGAAGGCATGGGTACATTTCTATCTTTTTCAAACCAATCAGCAGGTTTGTACACATCCAATTCCTTTGGGACCTTATCACAAAGAGCTCCCATGATGTTCAATTCGTTAATTTTGATACTACTAATATTACTTATGGCATTAAACGCCTCATCGTGACTTTCAAAAGATATCCAAGAGTCCCATTTTTCATCTCCAAGTCTCATCCTTATTTCCTTTATCAATCCATAGCACTCAAATGCTCTATATATATCATCATAATTTGTCTCTAATGGGATTTGGGAAACATGAAGGAATCGTAGTTTCCCTGTGTTACCCAAATTGCTAGATTTTTTAACATCAGTAGAGTGGTCCTTTTTAGTTCGAAGGTCGTCAACAGAGTTTTCCTTAATTACAGTAGCAGAAGTCGTCAACAGTGCCGGGGGGGAGTCAGCAAATCCAGGGGATGGGGAGTCAGTATTTGAAGGGTCCATATTTAAGGGTGGGATTTTCAGGTTTTTTGTTGTTGTTTTGTTGGGGTACCTGCTTGAGAATCATAAGAAAGTACCATACGTTGGAAAGGAAATTTGCATTCTCCACTATCGGCACAATGAGAGTATACTTCCCCGATGGTCCACTCCATACCCTACCCGAAGGATAGCATCAAAACAGATATAGAGGCACAGGTGTAAGCTAAACCCGCCTGTTAGGACTGAGACCAAAGTAATATGGAATCATCCTCCCCATATCTGTAATGATGGGCTTCCGGCCAAAAGCCAAGAGTCCCACCTCAAGGATTGGATCCCCCTGGATTCCGATGACCCAACACTTGAGAGTAGTTCCGCCAAAAAGGTCCAAACCATCTTTGGGATGGCTGAGATCATCCAATACTCTCATATATAGCTTTGAATGCGAATACCTCCCAACCGTGATCCCTTCTCCCATTCATCTAAGCAGGCAGTAATAACGAATGTGGAAATATCCACGCCATTTAAATTAAATAGAAAAAAAAAATAGATAAATAAATAAATGAACAAATAAAATAAATATATATATATATATATATATATATATATGCATACATCTACATATATATATAACTAAGAAAAATAATAATCATAGAGATAGGACAGCAAGATGAAAGAAAGTTGATAAAATTAGGAGAAGGTCGTAGTAATATTAAGCAGAAGAAAAAGATGAAAGAGAGAAATTTAGATTCGAACTGGGGGAGCAATTTCCCCAAGTTCGAGAGCCCTCTTGCCCGTCACCAAGTTTCAGCACGGGAATAGAATGCCGTGCTGAATCTCAGTGACTTCATCAAGGCATTCTCTCATTAAGAGGGTAATCTAGGAGGAGATCTCCTGGTTTAGGTTAGGCCTTAGGGGTCTCTGTTTTATTATAGTTTAGGTCAGTACACCAGTTCTGTTCCTACTCTGAGCTAACCTACCCTAGGGTTGGAGAGCGCCTCTCTCCTACCTGGGTAGTATAAGAAACAGATTCCCCCACCCTCTGGGAGCTTAGGGTCACGAGCCCTTCTGCCCCCTCACCCCCCCCTACCCCACTCTATTCTTTGTGTCAGCTTGCCTTCACACCCCTGTACGCTGTTCTACAATTCCTCCTATGGGAGAATGGTAGGTTAAGCTGCGCTCTCCTGCCTGGGTGGCCACTCTGCTACACTTCCCCCTCATAGTCGAACTATGGGGTTGTGTTAGCGGCCGCTCTTCCAGCAGGAGATCAACCCCCCCCCACCCCCCGTGTCTAGAGTATTCTCTGATCCTCCCTTGGATTACCTTGGGCACCCAGCCGTCTGCCGGCTCCCTGCCATGGGATGATAGGGTCCCCCACCCCTATCATGAGTACACTCCTTCCGGAGGAAAGCCGGTTGGGTATCGGACATTACCCTTCCTCCTTCCCTCCATCTCTTTCTCTCTCTTATCATGGTGCTGGACCACTGCCGCCGCCTGCCGGAAACCGCCGCCTCCGCCGCCTACCGGCCGCCGGCACGTCAGGTAACTTCCTACTATTTAGGACCTTCCTATCTCAGGTTTACCCAAGGCAACACCCTGCCGGCTGGCGGGGGCCGCCGCTAGTCATCAGCACACCCGGTGACCTTCCTACTTCATATGACTTCCTGTCTGAGTTCCATCCATGGCGCTACCCTGCCGGCTGCCGGCGTCCACCTCCGCCACTGCCGGCGGCTGCTGCCGCCGACTTCTCAGACACCTTCCATCTTATGTACCCAGTAGGTTCACCTGCCGGCGACCTGCCGCCGTGCCGGCGGTCGCCCCCTTAAGTGTTTCCTACCTCTCTACTACTTAGAGTATAGCCTTGACGGATTCACCCCGCCGGACCAGGCCTCCGGCTTGCCGACAAAGCGACACGGCTTCCAGGGACAAGCACCCCTTCCCCCCGGCTGCCGGCCCCGTGCCGGCAGTCGACCTATACATACATATAGCCAGACTGTTCTTCTTTGCTATCTCATACCCTGAAGACAGTCTCTGAGCTATATGAGTATACTATACAATTTTCCAGCATACTCTGTGCTTCTCAGTGCAGTCTCTTACCGGGACCTTCCCAATATTGAGGGGTTTATCCTTTCCCCTCCTTTATCTAAGTTCTGAGCGATCTCAGACCTCCTCTACCCTGCAGACAATTCCTTTATAAGGAAGCCTAAGCTGGCTTCCCCATAGGGATAGTATTCCCTCTCCTATAACCTCAGGTTTTAAGGAATTTCCAGCAGAAAAGGTCGCGGTACCTGGCTGGACGGGATTCACATGTATGTGTCTTCCTACTTCTTTCCTAGCTCACCTATCCAGAGCTCACATAACACAATTCTAAGCTAAGAATTAGTTTAAAGAATCTTAATTTTAAGAGTAATGAAAGTCATGACTCTATTTCCATGTACTCATGTTCTCTTTCTTTTACAGGAGGAGTATGTGAAATGCGAAAGTCCCTTCTGCTCGATCCGCCGCCCGGACTTTTACGAGCATGGTGCGTGCCAGACTCACGCCCCTTGAGCGGCGAAGAAGGGCAATCTCAAATACTGGGATCCAGTCTCCTGCCCAGTCTGCAAAGGCCTCCTCGATGAGGAATTTGACAACCCCCCATCCTTAGAAGCCAGGGACAATGCTCGAGAGAAACTGCGCAGGTGGGTGCTCGGTTTCCAGAATAACGCTGCCGGACCGTATCTCCCCAACGAGAAGATGAGGACCATCTTGTTCCCGAAAGCGTCAGCAGACTCTGTGATCCACCAGGATCAGATCCCACTAGTCCAAGTAACCGTTGACATGGACATCGAGACTACGCTTAGCAAGTGTAGTCTAGACGAGGTGGAGAAGATTACACGTCCGACGACACTGAGAGGACCCTCATGGGCGAGGAGCCGGAGGATGAAGAGGATCAGGTGGAATACCCTGATTCGGAGGGCGAGGCCGCCCCTCCACCTCCGGCAGCTCCTGCAGTGACTGAGGAGACAGTCCCCTCTACCTCCGCCGCACCGCAGCCCGTGCTGCCTGTCACCGAAGATGCCATCCGAGTATTGGTGGCCTTAATGGATGAGAGGCTTAGTAAGCACTCCGCCCAGATCACAAGTCGTTTCTTAGAAATGAGGCAACCGAAGAAGATCTCGGTTAAGGATCTTCCTTCCTGCTCGGAGTCTAACCCTTGGAGATACGCCGAGCATATGCCAATCACAACTGGCAAAATATTCATAAACGACAAGCTTGGGTCTATCCTCCTGGAAGAAGTGGAATTCTTCCCGAACTTCGAGGCTTACCCAGACTGTTACGTCCGCCTTAAGACCGAACCGGCCTCCAAGGAGGAGACTGAGCCTAAGGAAGTGATCGTGTTTGATCACTCAAAGGCCCAAGCTTTACTGGCAGACTGCCTGAAGAGCCAAACTAATTCCAAAATGCCGGCCACTCTCCCTCGCCCTTCCCCCCGACGACAAGTTCTGGAAAGATATCCAGTACACCTTTACGGTTGGGAAGCTGGACCCTGACGTAGCCGGACGTCAGCTTAACGAGGACCTCCCGAAGTTGAATGACCACCTTCTTCGTCGGGAGCAAGAGACCAAGGAGAGACTGGCTGCCTCCCTGTCTCTCCAGATTCAGCTCGAGGTCATGGCAGGGGACGTTAGGGTACCGGACTTCTATATGGTTCTGGCGAAAACCCACCTTGTGACTGTGATGAAGGACCTGTACAGCTTCATCAGGTCCCGAAAAACCTGCAGAGAGTTCGTGTTTGCCAACGCGGCAGTGAAACACGAACCCCGAAAACTGATCTCCTCCAACATCTGGGGTAAACATCTCTTTCCCTCTGACTTGGTGAAAGAGATCGTCGACAAAGCCGCCTCCGAGAATAGGAACCTTCTCAACAAATGGGGCATGTCGAGAAAGAGGAAATCCTCCCAGGACGAAGGCCCTCAGCCTAAGAGGAAATCTGCCAAATCCTCAAAACCAAGACCCCAGCAGCGCCAACAGAAACGCCAGTTTCCAGCTCCCGCTACTCCCCAAGTGGTCTCTCAACCGCAGCAGACCTTTCAGTTGGTCCCCCAACCTGTGGTGTCACAATCACCGGCCTTTACCCCTGCCTACGAGCGTCAGTCAACTACCTTTCGTCCCAGAGGTAGAGGCTCAGGCAGAGACTCCTCGCGCCGCCCCTCCAGGGGCAGAGGAGGTAAGGGAGCTAGCGGCCGAGGTGGCAAGTCCTCGGGAAACCAGAAGCAATAAAGTGCTTCCGGTGGGAGGAAGACTCCGCCACTTTCAGGATCGCTGGACCTTCGATCCTTGGGCACACAGCATCATCAAGAAGGAACTGGGTTGGAGTTGGACGCAACCACTTCCAACCTTCCACCAATTCTTCCAGCCATCCACCCCCCTCTTGGAAGAATATGTCCTAGAACTCTTGAACAAGAAGGTGATCAAGAGGGTAAAGTCCACCAGGTTCCAAGGAAGACTATTTTGTGTTCCCAAGAAGGACTCAGGCAAACTCAGAGTCATTCTGGACTTGTCCCCCCTCAACAAGTTCATTGTGAACTACAAATTCAAGATGCTGACTCTTCAACAAATCAGAGCCCTACTGCCTCGCAAGGCATACATGGTCTCAATAGACCTGGCGGATGCCTACTGGCACATCCCAATGAGCCACCACGCTTCCTCCTACCTAGGATTCCGGCACAATCGAAGAAACTACGCCTTCAGAGCCATGCCCTTCGGGCTCAACATGGCTCCGAGAATCTTCACCAAGCTAGCAGACACGATCGTCCACCAGCTACGCCTTCAGGGCGTCCAAGTGATGGCCTACCTCGACGACTGGCTAGTCTGGTCAACTTCGCCAGAAAGGTGTTTGACAGCTTGCAGCAAAGTAACCCAATTCCTGGAACATCTGGGTTTCAAGATAAACACCAAGAAGTCTCGCCTCGCTCCAGCTCAGAAGTTCCAATGGTTAGGAATCCATTGGGACCTTCAGTCACACCGCCTTTCCATCCCATTAAAGAAAAGGAAAGAAATAGCAGGGTCTGTCAGGAGACTTCTCAAATCCAAACGCATCTCAAGACGACAGCAAGAGCAAGTTCTCGGCTCACTACAGTTCGCCTCAGTGACAAACCCAGTGCTTCGCGCACAGCTAAAGGATGCATCAGGAGTCTGGAGACGAAACGCATCCGTCGCTCGAAGAGACCTCGAGAGACCCCTATTAAACAGGCTTCGCTCCCTGCTCAGCCCGTGGTCAGAAGCAAGGACCTTGAAAAGATCCATCCCTCTCCAACCTCCACCTCCGTCGCTCAACATTCACACGGACGCTTCCCTGGAGGGTTGGGGGGGCCACTCCCACCAGCGACAAGTTCAAGGAACATGGTCTCCCCTATTCAAGACGTTTCTCATCAACATCTTGGAGGCCATGGCGGTTCTTCTCACCCAGAGGAAATTATCCCCGCGTCCTTCGATACACATCCGTCTAACTCTGGACAGCTCGGTGGTAGTCAGATGTCTCAATCGTCAGGGCTCGAGATCGCCCCACCTACATCAGGTGTTACTACCCATCTTCCGCCTAGCGAACAGGAAGAAGTGGCACCTATCTGCAGTTCACCTACAAGGATTCCGCAACGTGACGGCGGACGCTCTATCGAGGACAAACCCCATAGTCGGAATGGTCCCTAGACGCAAGATCATTCTCCTTCATCTCTCGTCAAGTCCCGGAACTACAGATCGACCTCTTCGCGACGAGCGACAACAAGCAACTTCTTCGATATGTAGCCCCTTACGAGGACCCCAAAGCGGAAGCAGTGGACGCCATGTCCCTGGACTGGAACAGATGGTCCAAGATTTACCTGTTCCCTCCACCCAACCTTCTGCTGAAAGTCCTTTCCAAATTGGGAACCTTCAAAGGGACAGCAGCCCTAGTGGCTCCCAAGTGGCCCCGGAGCAACTGGTTCCCCCCTAGTCCTGAAGCTACAGCCCAAGCTTATCCCACTGCCGGGCCCAGTTCTCTCCCAACAGGTGCAGAAGTCGACTGTCTTCGCTTCATCAAAGAAAGTCAAGGACCTTCATCTCATGATTTTCTCTCCCTAGCCGTGAAGAAAAGGTTCGGGATCTCGAAGAAAAGTTTGGACTTCCTAGAGGAATACAAAACAGAGTCTACCAGAAGGCAATAAGAGTCATCCTGGAAGAAGTGGGTATCCTTCGTCAAGGCAAAAAACCCTACGGAAATCTCCATAGATTTTTGTATGTCCTTCTTTATTCACCTTCATGGACAAGGCAATACAATTTCCATCTGCAAATCGGCCTTGACTAGACCACCTCTGTACGCCTTCCAAATAAATTTATCCAGCGAAATCTTCAATAAACTCCCGAAGGCGTGTGCTAGACTCCGTCCAGCACCTCCACCGAGACCCATCTCCTGGTCCCTGGATAAGGTGCTCCATTTTGCCTCTAACTTGGACAACAACTCTTGCCCTCTGAAAGACTTGACTCAGAAAGTGATCTTCCTTTTTGCTCTCGCCTCGGGAGCCCGAGTCAGTGAAATAGTGGCATTATCAAGAGAAGAGGGCCAGATACAGTTCGCCGACACAGGGGAACTTACCCTCTTCCCTGACCGCACGTTTCTCGCTAAAAATGAACTTCCCACCAAAAGATGGGGCCCTTGGAGAATTTGCCCCCTGAAGGAAGATGTCTCTCTATGCCCTGTGGAGAGTCTTAAGGTCTATCTTCGAAGAACTTCTGACTTTGGTGGAGGACAGCTTTTCAAAGGAGAAACGTCGGGCAGTGACCTGTCACTAAAACAACTTAAGAGCGAAAATCACCCACTTCATTCGCAGGGCGGATCCTGACAGTACACCCGCAGGTCATGATCCCAGGAAAGTCGCCTCTTCCCTAAATTTCTTCCAAGGAATGGACTTCGAAAGCCTCCGATCCTTCACAGGCTGGAAGTCTCCCAGAGTGTTTTTCAAACACTATTCGAAGCAGGTGCAAGAAGAGAAAAGATTCATGGTGGCAGCAGGTAGTGTGATGAAACCTGCTGTTTAGTGCTGCGTAGGACAGTGAGTTTTCTCGGGACTTTAACTCAAACGGGTGCCTGTGTTGACCCTAGTGCGTTATATAGTGATTTCAGTGGACACTTAGTGTCACTAATGGACTGTCCTTTACCAAGATGAAACGACATAGATTCGTACACATGTGCCACATGTTCTCGGACATAAAGTGTATCTTGATTTAAAAGACTGACGTTCCTCAGGAACTAGTGATTACAGAAATGATTGTTTCTCTTTCAGATTCTGCACCACCGGCCTTTACCATATCTATGTTTATTATTGTATCTTATTATTGTACAAATATTTTCATATTTCCTTGCAAATTTAAAATAAAATATTTATTTTATTTACAACATGCGTCTCCTTCGCTCCTATTATGATATGAAAATATATTGCTGTTCGTGTTTTACTGAACCTTTTCTAAAGTTATTATGATTAGTGTACCTACTATCTCTTATGTACCCACCTAATGGTATATTTTTGTTCCTACACAAATACTTACCCTTTTGTTCTGTCTGGAGACCGACACGATTTCTTCCAGGCGAGTCTTTCTTCGTCAGATTACTTCGAGATGTTCCTCTTGTCCTACTTGGACCTTCCTCGCCATGGGGGCAGGACGCCAGGTCATTGTAATGCCTCTGGTAGTGACATTACACGGAGATGTCACGGTCTCTTGGTCACCAGACCACGGAACGTTTATTCGGAGTACCAGGCACTTAAATTGGAAACAAACCCACGATACATTAATTTGAGCCCAAAAAACGGATTTTGAGCGAAGCGAAAAATCTATTTTTGGGTGAGATGGATATGTCGTCCTGATGGACCCGCCCGACTGTTCCAGTTCAGCCTACTAGGCCCCACCCTACTGTACTGTATCGCGGAGGCTGGCTATAGCTAGAACGGAATGATGATGGCGGACGTGACGTCACGCAGCTGCGAGTATCGTAACAGTGACGAAGGGAGAGTATCTTTGGAACGGCACCTCAATTACCTCCCACATTCACTCGCCACATCTCCCCACGAAGCGTAAACGCTAGGTGGGGTGCAGATGGCCATGTGACGTGTTAATGCATGCGTCCCCTGTTGATATACGATATTCTAAAGGGTTAACCCTTAGAATACTCGCTCCAGAAGTTAAAATTCTGTGAAAACCTTTAGTTTAATTCTCTGGGAATATCTTAGTAGTTAATTATAACCAAAGGAAGCTATTGAAGGAACCTTCCATCAGGACGTCATGGCCATCTCACCCAAAAATAGATTTTTCGCTTCGCTCAAAATCTGTTATATATATATATATATATATATATATATATATATATATATATATATATATATATATATATATATACAGTAGGCCCCCGCCATACAACATTAATCCGTTCCGGGGTTGGTATCGTATGGTGAAAATGTCGTATGACAGGCAATAGAATAGCTAATGCGTGCAAAACCCCAGGTAAAAAACATTGAAAAATGACAAACTTATAATAGAGTTTGTATTTTTCCTAACATACAAACCAGAATTCTTTACTATAGGAGATATTCTAGCGCGAGCAGGAAAATACGGCAGAAAACCTTAACACGGTCGTTAATGACCGGGCCGGTAGTTATCCCCCGGTTGGGGGTGGGGGACTGCCGGCCGGTAGCTACTGAGTACCTTCAATCTTATTCTAGCTAGGACTATATCAGGGGGCGGTGACGGAGGGAAGATTTGAGTAAAGAATTCGGGTTTGTATGTTAGGAAAAATACAAACTCTGTTATAAGTTTGTCATTTGTTCCTACACTAAATACAAACCCTCATTCTTTACTATAGGAGACTTAGTCTTGAGGTCAGGGTGGACGAAGGGTTCTCTATACCTAGAGAAGATAGTCCTCAGACTAGACTCTATTAATGAACAATCTCCCATTAACTTTCTTTGTAGATCCCCAAATCCAGCATGACTGAAGGTTTGTAAATACGTAGAAACCAAAGATTCAGCATGAAGAGGGTCGGGAGTAATACCAGGACCCTTTCATACAAAGGGTTCCCCTGACCTTGAAAAGGGGAACCCTCGTGACTACGAGTATAATTTATACCCTGTGATAGGAGTCAAATGAGTTTCAAACCTTATTTCCATTGATGAGTCCAGCCGAAACTGTTCACCGACTAGGCTACCCAGATGGGAGGAAGAAGAAAGAGCAGAAGATAGATGGATGTTCTTCTAAAATCTAGTGTAACTCAGAATCCTCGATCAATGGCTACTGTCCCCTGAAAGGGCGTAAAGGTAGTTACAGCACCTGCTGACCTGCCACAATAGGTCCTATAGAAAAGGTGTTTAGAGACCTATGTGTCACATCTGATAAATAGTGAGTGGTGAATGTAGATTGGCGCTTCCAGACTCCAGCTCTTAAGACTTTGGAGACTGAGAAATTCTTGTTAAACGCCAGCGAGGCAGCTACTCCCCTAACTTGATGGGCTATGGGTTGAGCTGCCTCAGGGTCTCCTTGAATGGGTCTCGCAATAACTTTCTCGAGCCAGAAAGAGATGGTGTTGAGAGAGATTCTCTTCTTAACCTTGTTGGTACTGAGGAAGAGATGACTGAGGCGTGGTCTGAAAGGTCTGGTGCGCTTCAGGTATTTCCTTAGCGCCCTGATCGGGCACAGTAGCAATTGGTCAGTATCCTGAGTTGCCCTATTGAGGCTGGAAAATTGAAATTCTCTAAACCTCTCATCGGCAGATGAAGGATTTTGGTTTTGGCCACAAAACTTGGAACGAAGTTGAGAGAGACTTCCCCCCATCCTCTAGTATGGATGACTTCGTAGGATAGACCATGAAGTTCACTAACCCTTTTTGCCGAGGCCAGAGCTACTAGGAAGACGGTCTTAAGGGTGAGGAAGAAATCAGATGCCTTATTCAAGGGCTCATATGGAGGCCCCTTTAAGGAGCGGAAGACCAGGGACACGTCCCAAGGTGGTGGTCTAATTTTTACTGGGGGGCAAGATCTCTCAAAACCTCGAATCAACAAGGTGATATCTTCTGAGGTGGAAAGGTCAACTCCTCTCAGTCTGCAGATGAGGCTTAAGGCTGAACAATAGCCCTTAATTGCCAAGACTGAAAGGAGTTTCTCCTCCCTGAGGTAAACTAGGAAGTCTGCCACTAAAGGAAGAGAGGGATCGAGTGGAGACACGCCTCGCCTTCTACACCAAGCTGCAAACACTCTCCATTTTGCTTGGTAGAGGTTTGTGGAAGATTGGCGCAGGTGCCTGGACATGTGTTCAGCCACCTTTCCTGAAAAGCCTCTGCTTCTGAGGAGAGACTGGAAAGCCTCCAGGCGTTAAGTTTCAGGAAGTGGATTCTCCCGTGGGGGATACCACTGTGTGGCTGCGTCAACACACGGGGTTCTGGAGGCAGGAACCTCGGCACTTGAACCAGCAGGGAAAGGAGATCTGCGTACCACTCTCTGCTTGGCGAAGCCGGAGCTATTAGAGTTAGCTTGCAGTCCTGAGAGATCCTGATTTTGTTGATCACCTTTCTGAGCAGGCAAAAGGGAGGGAAGGCATAAGCGTCCAGGTTGTCCCAGGAGTGTTGGAGGGCGTCCTGGATCGCTGCCTGATGGTCTGGAACTGGGGACCCGTAGCGGGGAAGCTTCACATTCAGAGAGGTGGCGAAAAGATCTATTGTGGGTAAACCCCACAAAGCTATTACTGTCTTCGCTACTCGAGGATCCAAAGACCATTCTCCACTCAGCACTTGGTGATGCCTGCTCAGCTGATCCGCCACAATGTTTCTCCGGCCCGGAACCTGGCTGAAAGAGAAATGTTGTGGCTTTCTGCCCACGGGCAGATCTGGACTGCTAACAGACAGAGGTCTCTTGCCAGAGTACCCCCTTGTTTGTTGATGATCCAGGCAGCTAATAATTCTAGGTGGTTTATATGGAGAGACTTCTCTATCGGAGACCAAACTCCTGATGCTAATTTGAGGCCTAGGTGGGAACCCCATCCCCATAGCAACGCGTCCGAAGAGTTTTAACTTCGGACTCGGGTTTTGGAGGGGAATGCCCTTTTGGGTGTTCTCTCTGGTCGACCACCAATGAAGATCTTGTAGCACCAGACTTGGGACCTCCACTGCCAAGAATGGGGAATCTGACTTTTGAGACCAATGGGTCTTCAGATGCCATTGGAGACTTCTGATTCTCGATCTCCCACCTGGAACTAGTTTCTCCAGAGAGGCAAGATGGCCCAGAAGACACTGCCACGACTTGGCTGAAGGTGGTAGTGGAGACAAGAGATGGGTGATGGACTGATCCAGTCTCCGAAGCCTGTCTTCCGACGGAAACACTCTCCCTGCCTGGGTGTTGATGGACATACCCAGATAGTTCAAGACTTGGGTCGGAGTTAAGCAAGACTTCTCTGCGTTTACAAGGATCCCCAGATCCTTGCAAAGACTCAGAAGTCTTCTCAGATGATCCAGAGCTAGCTCATTGGACGAGGCCCGGAGTAGCCAATCGTCCAGATATCTTAGCATACGAATTCCATGTTTGTGCGCCCACGAAGATACGAGTTCGAAGATCTTCGTAAAGATCTGTGGGGCGGTCGAGAGGCCGAAGCACAGGACTTTGAACTCGAAGATTCGACCCTGAGCCAGGAAGCGTAGGAATTTCCGAGATGTGCGATAGATTGGCACTTGGAAATAAGCATCTCTCAAGTCTACAGATGCCATGAAGTCTCCTGGGCGTACTGTTTGGGTGACGGATGCTGCTGTCTCCATTTTGAATGGAGTCTGCTTCACGAACTGGTTCAGAGTCGAAAGATCTATTACTGGTCTCCAACCCCCCGAGGCTTTCTCTACCAGAAAGAGGAGACTGAAAAACCCCGAGGAAGAGTTGGAGACCTCTTGAATGGCGTCTTTTAGAAGCATGTCCTGTATCTCCCAAGCTAGGGCTTGCTGTTTCCCGGGATCCCGAGGGACCTGGGAGGACGAGATCGGGGGAGGAATTAGGAGGAGGAGAAGAGTCTATGAAGGAAATGCGGTATTCCCAACGAAGCACCCTTATGGTCCATTGCATGGCTCCCATAGCTTTCCAACTCCTCCAACTCCCCTGCAGGCACCCCCTTACGCATTGCGAGGGGGGAGTCAAGACCCTATTTCTGTCTAGGGTTCCTCCCTCTGCCTTTAGCCTTAGGAGGAGCCGACTTTCCTCTGCCCATAGGTTTGGGTGTAAAAGAGGGGCGGCTGGGGTTCTTGGCTGGCAGTGGAGATGCAGTTGTTGCCTTGGGTTGTGGAGTTGGCTGCTGTTGCATTGGACGAAAGGAAGCAGCCTTTTGCATTGCAGTGTCCTGCGTCTCCTTCCTCCAAGTCTGTAAGGTGGAGGAGACTGCTTGTCTAGAGAGGAGGAGAGGTTGTAGGAGATCAGAGTTCCTCAAATCAGATTTCTCAGATTTTCCGATGCTCCTATGCAGTCTGGAGACTACCGATTCCCTCCTTTTGAGAATCCAATTGCCCCACATTGTTGCAGCCGTAGCAGTTAGAAAGTCCATTGTCTTGGCCCCAGCAGCCAGGACTTCCTGCAGAGACTGCATGGAATTTTGGTTTGAAAGGTCCTCGTGACTTGCAAGGTAGCCCACTGTGCCAGACCATGTGTCAAACCAGGATAGTGCCTCTAGAAGAAACATTGACGCTGCTTCCATTGTCGAGGCTTCTGCTGCGGTAAAGGAGACTGGAAGGGAAGAGTCTCTCTGCAGAGCAGCCAGGTGTAAGCCTTGCTGTGAGGGGATCAAGTATCAGAGGCAAAGGGTTGGCGTCTCTGACCTTGTAAAAGTGCCTTTGCCTCGAAAAAGGAAACTGTAGCATCTTATGGGATCCTTGAGACTTCAAGGAATTCGTTTCCCCCGAGACCGCCTGCGAGACCTTCCTCAGACGGCCTGCAGTGTGAATAGACCAGGGAAGTTCATTTCTGGTCTTAGGGTTAGGTGGAGGACGACATAGTCTGTCTAAAGCTGGAGCGTCGGCATGACGATGCGACAGGTGTAAATCTCCGAGACCTGAGATATTACACATCGTTCTTGGAGCCCTCAGATAGGCGGACTCTTAAGTCTTTTGATGGTAGTTCCTCCGAGGAATCCTCAGGTCGCGCTAATTCCTCATGAGGGAGGGCGGTAGAAGCCCGAATGTCTGAAGGTAACGGCGAGGTAACATACTCCATTGCCAACAATCCAGAGGAAGGCTGAGTGCTGGTTGATAACACCGCGCGCGCAAGATCCTGCCTGGACGTTGCAGGTTTAGGCGAAGGCGACCGAATTATCGGTACTGTCTCAATAAGAGAATGCGTTGATCGGCGGCCTGGCCTTTCACCTCTGTTCTCAGCCGAAGAGGAGAAGGACTGAAGCCCTGCGTCTTCTTCCGAAGTTCTTGCGAAGCCCATATTTCGTAATTCATTAAAAAATACGGGAATGGGTGCTATTCTGTCTGAAACGAGAGGGCGCGGAGAATGACTTCGCGCGGATATGTCCGGAGACTTGCGCGCTCGGAAGTTTGACGTACGGGAGCGCTCTTTCTCTGATGATACTAAGCGACGGTGAGAAGAAGTGTTCTCTCTCGCCTTCCCAGCGCAAGCTAAGCTCCTCGCGAAGAAATGTGAAGGAGAGGAATCACGCTCAGTGTTCTCTTCCCTTGGTTGCGCTCTGGGGATGATCAGATTTAACCTCGCTCCAATGGGAGCGCTTATTGCACTTGAGAGAACTCTCTCATGAAGAAGAGCGCGAACGTCTCGTAGAGCTCTTCTTATAGCGCCTAGATGATTCCCCGCGAGAGGAAGATGATCGCGAAGCCGAGCGATAGCGCGAGGAAGTATTCCTCCTATGTTTGTGACGAGAGTGCTTATCGTGTATCGGCAAGACATTTCGTGAAGAGATAGAAGGCGAGGAAGAACAAGAACGATGACGTCTCTTCCTATGTCGCCTCTCTCTCCGCCGAGAACGTCTTGGCGAGGGAGAGCGAGCTCTCCTTTTCCTCATCTCTCCCTCTCTCCTATTCTCTAAGGAGGACGAATACGACGAAGAGGAGGAGGAGAAGGAGGAGGAATCACGATGATCATGTTACGACGTTTCGTCGTAATGCAAGCGAGGAGCGAAGTAGGCTCCGCAGGAGCTGACATTATTACCTCCGCTGACACTTCAGCGGCCGCCGATTGAGCTGACAGGATATCGGCGAGGTCCGGAACTCCCGAGGGTTCCAAAACAGAAGGGACCTGAGGTAAAACTGTGCCTGCGAGGAACTGGTTCCACACCTCCACCGAAGGAGAACCAAGAAGTCCAAGGGCAGGCCATACCGTTCGCACGTTATCTGGAATAGAAGCGGTAATAGAATTATTTCCGATGACGGACAAAACTATCCCACTGGGGGGGGGGGGCAACTTGATTCGCCTGCCCCGGGGGAATGGGTGTTAAGTCAATGGTGCCGCTCTTCCTTGACTTCCCCCCGGAGGAAGGAGGCAAGGAAGAGTCTGAAGGAAGAGATCGAGGGGCAGAAGAAGAGGCCCGAGACTCCTTACCTTTCGACGGCGAACCTGGAGGTAACGAATCCTTCTTGGATTTCTTCTTCTTCCTCTTCATGAACTTATCCCACTGCGTAGGCGACCATTCCTTACATACTTGGCAGGGGGAGTCTTCAGTACACCTATGACCTCTTCATGAAGAGCATAGGGAATGAGGATCCACCTCCGGTGGTGACATAAATGTGCCACAAGATTTCGGAGGAATCCCGGGACACTTTCTCAAATTAGAGGACATCACATCTAATTAAAGAGAAAAAAGAAAAAGTTACTGAAAAAAACACACTTAAAGAAAAGCTAGTCTGCCAGTCAAACAAAAGCGGGAGCAGCGGTGTTACCACTGCGACGGCTAGAATTCCATTGAAGGTGCCTAGTAGCTACCGGCCGGCAGTCCCCCACCCCCAACAGGGGGATAACTACCAACTCGGTCGTTAACGACCTTGTTAAGGTTTTCTGCCGTATTTTCCAGCTCGCACTAGAATATCTCCTATAGTAAAGAATGAGTGTTTGTATTTAGTGTAGGAACAATTTAATATGTAACAAAATAGTATAGTAAGCACTGTACTACAGTATACTTATATATAACATACATGTACTGTACAGTATATAATTAAATGCGTAACATTACAGGATAAATAAAAATTATATACAGTACTGTAAAGGAAAAATTAAATTTGATTTACCTTTGGAGTGACCTGACTTGAGCTGGTAGTGGGTGGAGGCAGAGGGGGGAGGAGACGGTAGATATAAAAACGTATCAATGCTAATTATGTTATGCACACTTAATAATAAATTTATTCTTACTATGAAACACTTAAAATTAAAAATGCTTTTTTTTTTTTTATTATTATTTTTGTCTTTTGGAATTTTTTTATGATTTTTTTTTTAGAACTTAAAAAATTACTCTTTTTTTAGATTTTTTAATAGAATCACTATTATCATCTTTGCTTTCTGACATTTCTCTTTTGGAGGAATATCTATCCAAAGAAGCCTGTTTCTGACGATTCCTCAACATATTTCTAAAATTAACAGTCTCCAAAAGACAACTTGTGTGAAGTTTTTCTGGGT
>NC_090725.1:240924495-240946995 GCF_036898095.1 Palaemon carinicauda | reverse complement strand
CATAAGGGTTCAATGTTCTGAGTATGAATTCCTGGACTTTGAGGGTCCACAAAGGCTTTACTATGATTCAAGAGTCAGGTGCTGGTAACCGTATTCACTAACTTTCCTGTATGCGGCCCACTCGTCACTGACTATGATGCTACCGGGCCGTATATATTTTTGAATTAAAGGAATTAATGTTGCAGCATCTCTATGTGGAGTTTCAATTAGGGCACTACAAAAAATCTCTTAGTGACACGCTCTATACTGCCAAAACCTCACACACGAGGAATTTCTCGACCATGTCCGTATATATTTGGACATGCCAAACTTAGACAAGTCTATTTCAACAAAAATGTCTGGCCCTCCTATTGCTGGCTGGTTTTCAACAAAATGTTCAGTTACCTTGGAAAAATAGCTCCTCAAATTAACACTGGCTTCACGGCCCAAATTTAGGTTCCTGAGAACATCAAAGTGAGTAAAACTTTTCTGTAACCACAGGTTAGCGAAAAGGATTAATTTCCATGGTTCAAAATGACAGTTTTCCAAAAAGTCACTAACAAAGAACGTACACTGGGTACGCTTTTTACTTTTCGGTTTTCTAAATTTACCGTGACACTGCCAATAATGACGATCAGGTCGCAAAGAACACGGTTTGTAACCGTTCCGGCAAGTTATTTCTAAAGGAAGCACACTGTGATTACGCAAAAATTTTAAAGTTTCTTCGTTATTTGTTAAAAATAGTCTAAAAGCCTCATGTGGGGTAAATTCACACCCAGTACACAGAGTCGCCATCACTGAACTAATGAACAGTTAAGCGGCCAAGGAAAGCATTGTTATTTGAAAATAAGCGGGCTTCACGGATTTGCATGCATAAAGTTTTTCATCAAGGACCAATGAAATGCTGAGATTATAATGTATCTAGATTCTGATAGGCCAATTCATAATTCAGAGCCTGCAAAACGGAAGAAAAAAATAACATTTTTTTTTTCAATCACGCGCAGTACGGTCAAGGATAACCATGACTTCGGCGCAATCAGATGAAAATTATCACATTGCGCAAAGGGGTGGAGCTTAATAGAATAGGAATGAACATACGAAGTAACAGGAGCTACTCTCCGTGTCACTGTGAAGAAAAAAAAGGGACTTAGAAAAAATCTTTAATTACCGTAAGTTAATTTAATTTTTTTCTCTTATTACGTATTTGCGAGGATTATGTATTGACAAGAATTTATTTTATTTCACGTGTTTTACCTGAAAAAAAAAACATAACAACAAAAGCGCTGTGTAGGATTATTACAAAAAATTACCATACTGTACCAAGTTTTTTTTCTCTTAAAAATGTTGTCCCGTGTTTTTCTATAAATTTACCGACATATCCTTACCTGCCAGCTTGCAAACCACCTTGACTGCTGTATTCTTAGCTTACCCTAAAACCAAGTCTCAAACCTATGTTTGCTTCCCAATCGGTTTCACTCCAGGCAAACTAACAGTAAATCATATTTCATAATTGTTCCAACAGACTACACTCACCCAACAATCTTATTCTTACCAATCGAGTTTCCTCCATGCAAATTTTTCCGGGAACACTAGTTTGGAAAATATAATTAAGATATTTTAGCAATTTTACGTTAGGGTGAGGGAATCACAATTTAAGCCGGTTTAAATAGGGTGGTATTATTGTACTGTATTACAAAGCAATGTAACCTAGGGAAAAAACTACTTTTTTCTATAGAAAAAATTTCCGCTCTCTTCGAAAATGACACTCGTTCCCGTCGCAAATGAATAGTTTCAGAAATATATATATATCTATATCCAACGATAATGGGGGCCCCCGTGGGAACTTGGGGTTTTGGGTGGGGAAAACATACTGGGGAAACGGTATATAATGGTAAAACAAGCCTTTTCTTCTCTATACATTACCTTCTTAGATGTATAATAAGCCAATGAAAAAATACGGTACTGTAATATTGAGCTGCGCAATCTAACATTAGCAATGTTAGCGTAACATGCTAACATTAGCAGTGTTTTTCAATTATTTTTTTACATTCTACGGGTCGGTTGTAGTTGCTCTCGTTCGTTCGTTTGTACATAGCAGGTTTTGACCTTCTACGCATAAATTCCTCCCTCCTGCGTATAAACTCCACTTCCACCAATAGGATTTCTTCTTCTCTCCCCATCACATTCAACTAT
Source organism: Palaemon carinicauda (assembly GCF_036898095.1). Lineage (NCBI taxonomy): Eukaryota > Metazoa > Arthropoda > Malacostraca > Decapoda > Palaemonidae > Palaemon > Palaemon carinicauda. The sequence continues at coordinate 240,944,823 of NC_090725.1, read as the reverse complement.
TCGACTTAACCTGCTTTATTCGAGTATTTGACTTGATCCAGTATAACTATACCATTCCTTTCATGTAATACCCTCATATACATATTACGTTTGACCCAACAATTACTCATTTTATTATCCGATACCTTATAAAATCACCTCATTTTATATTCCCATTAAATATTATTCATCATACACTCCATTTTATCTTTGTATATTACTTTTATACATTTTGTTATCACCTTGTCACACCCCGATTTCACATAAATACTTGCTCTGGACAAGTTCCCCATTCTAGTTCATTCATGTTTACTCTCTAGACTCCGTTGTTTTTCCGTTAACCAATCATGAACCAATACGTATGGAAAGTTTGCACAGGGGGTGGGGGTTAATATTCCCCAACCCCCTTCCCTTATCTCTTCAAGTGGTCTCATCATACCCCTTTCAACAAATCCTTTTCCGTGGAAACCTTTGTCCTAGTCAGGTCTTTGTTTATTTCAAGTGAGGTTTTTTTACGCATTTTACGACGGAAGTTATAGAAACTTGTAAAGGCTGCAGTATTCCATACTTGAAAGCATTTGCTAAATTTCATGGGGAATTTTTTGATATGTCATCCAGTGTTGATAATTTCCGTAAATCACATAATGAAATACCCCAACGTTTACAGTGTCCCAAGTGCGTTCATAGAAGTTAAAAACGTCAGTCTTAACACCCCGGTGACCCACAAGTTTCGTCGTCCGGGTCATATAAGTCAGTAATTTCTTTAATTTAGGCTAGGGGTTGTGACCTGGGAAGGGGATCCGGGGCTTGCCCTGCCTAAGGATTGTGACCTGGGAAGGTTTGTGACCTGAGAAGGTTTGTGATCTGGGGAGGGGGTCCGGGGGCTCCCCCCGGCTAGGGGGTTGTGACCTGGGAACTACTAGGTTAGGTTAGGCGAGTTTGTTAGGTTCTGTACCCTTGTATATATTGTGTAAAGGGTATATAGAAAAATGCTTTAAAATACACATTTTATATATCTAATTAATTTACGCTAACGTTAGCTATGTCAGCGAAACATTGCTAATGTTAGCGTGCGCAGTACATACGTTCTTGATGAGTGAAGTGAGGACGGACTTTGAACAAGAGCCACTATTTTTAAAAATTTTTACAGAAAATATATGTTTTCCTGTAGAAAATAACGTGATTTAACTGGTTTTCACCTTCATTTCATCTGCAACAACAACCAGTTCGGCTACTTGAAGTTAGTAGAGCTGGCTGTTCTGTTTGTTTGCAGTTGAAATGAAGGTCAAATTCGGTTAAATCACGTCATTTCCTACAGGAAAACATATATTTTCGAAATGAGAATCTGTTAAACAGTACAACTTTACCGATAGGGTCCTTTAAGTTAACAAATATTCCCTAGATTTCCTTACAGATTGAAACCGTCCTCGGCCACAGTGTCCATCGAAAACTAGATTGCAACTTGCAAGACAACCGGCAATATTGTATATATCCCTACCACACCAGTATTCTACACATAGGTCTAATGAATAGCTATATTTACTAAAAAATGGATTTAAAGAAGTTATAAAATTAATGTATAATTATTCAAGAACAAAGAAAAGGTAAACTCTAACCTTCCAACCGTTCTCATCACATTGAAAAAATAGAAGGGCCTAGGCTATTGGGAGTCTTGGACCCGGATTTCAAAAACTTGTATGTTTACAGCAGCTGCATAGGAAATGTTTCTTTTTTCAAAATATTGAAACAATTTCGGCAAATACAAATGTGTACAAAACGATTCACTAAGGTTTAACTGTACACGAAATATATGAAAACAACACGGGAATATAGGGAGACACTTTTTAAACCGCGGACTAAGTTCACACTGTCGCTTACAAACAAGGGATGTAAACATGAAGTTACGTTATGGGGTCGTTCGTAGCTAAACTAAGTGTCAATACTACGAGAGCAATATGACTAAACGATTGTCTATTCAAAGGATTATCTAATACATATTTTAATGAATTCGTTTCATGTAAAGTTTTAATGGTGCATTTCCCAGACAATCTACATATCCAGAGATCAGTATGGAACATTTGTTCATTTTCTTCAGTCGTCATGGAATTTTCCATTTTCTTTGGTGACATAGACTTCACACCAATAGACATAAAAGCAGTTTCAGTAAAATGTAGTTTGTTAGGGTACATTTAGATTATGAAATACATTAAATTCTTTACTGTTTTGCTACATAGATAAATTGAAAGAAATCATAAGGCATCACGAATATACGTTTATAGGCTATTTCAATATGGGTGAAGTTCGTACCTTCACCTGCTTTCAAGTTTTGATGAACTGTAGAAAATATATAACATGACTATAACATTTCCCAACGCACAGATAAAAAAAAAAACTTCTCGTAATAATCTAACTTAACGCTACAGTTACCAGTGTATATTCCTAAAACTGGATGAAACGTAAGAAACGTAGCCTTCATTCCTTGACTAAGAAAAAAAATACAAACTATAAATACTTACAGAGTATCGATCGAGTCAACAGCGTGAGGCTGCTATATATATATATATATATATATATATATATATATATAATATATATATATATATATATATATATATATATATATATATATATATATATATATATATATATATATATATATATATATGAGCCCATATATTTTTGATACATTAATGTCTGGATTCTCTTAACGACCTCGGGATCAGACCCCAGGCGAGATCACACAAAGACAAGAGCTTGTGACCGGCCGGGAGTCGAACCCTGGTACGGCAAGCTTGTATAGAGTCCTTTCATTATACGTCATCAAACTTCCGGTCCGCCATCTTGGAGGACAAACAAAGACGCGTTCAGTGAATAGCTATGATTGAACTGTTGAATATTTAGCCATCTCATCACATTCACATTCACACGATGCCCAGTTTTTGCGGTATTGTTGGCTGTGGGAATCGAGGACAAAGAGATGACAAGAGTTTCTACCCCATACCGGCAGTTATTCAGAATCAGGACAAAGATACAGAAGAATTATCCAAGCGCAGACGTGACTTGTGGTTGACCAGAATATCACGGGCTGATCTACGTGAATCCTCACTACCCTACGCACGTATCTGTTCTGATAATTTCATATCAGGTCAGTCTCGGCTGGCCCTAAAAGTATCATTATTCTTGTGTAAACATGCTATATCTGATCGCATGGGTGACTTCACAAGTATCATCGTCAGTTCAGTGTGTAGTGTGTGTGTGTGGGGGGGAGGGGGCATCTCAATTTTTAAACATCAAAGGGGCATCTCAGATTTTCAAAACAAAAATTAAAAGCGCCCATATTGGCTATATTAACAAAGGCTACTTACCTAGGTCTCTATTTCGTCAAGGTGCTCATGCCTATATATGATTAAGTGTATATTTATATTTATTTCAATTTTGTTATTAAATTGTGCAGACATACAGGCCTATGTGATGAATAAACATTGATTATAAATAATAATAATAATATCTGAAAGCTTGTTTAACCCGAAGGGGTCTTCAGCTTATATATGCAACATCGAAAAAATAATTAAACTTGCGAATTCAATTGCAAGGAGGCAAAACGATCATCCAAGAGCATTACAATAGAGTTTGTCCATCATATGTTTATATGTATATAAGAAATTATAGTATTTGTAACCAAACACAAACACAATGGTTAGGCATGAACTGATAAAGATTTGACATTATAATGCAAAACTTTTACATAAATTTTGACAATCAAAAATTATAATACACAAGGTTAGGCTAAATGATCAATATTATCTTTATAATTATAAACAATCTCTTCATTGGCCCAGTGGTTATCTAATTTTGGACTTAAAAGCATTAAAGGGAAAAACAACAAATTCTGGAAGCAGATTATTCAATGGAAATGTATGCCCACTCATGTTCTGGGTTGGCCGACAGTACCAAGTAGTTCACCATATCAATGTATGAAATACTGGGAAAATCCTCAATATTTTGACTGAATGAATTCTGCATCTCGTATGGATCTAGGCCACCAATTAGATCGAGTTTCTGCTAGTAAAACGCTTATCATCACCCGACAATTGTTTGACAAAGTCGCTCTCATTGTCCATATTCGCTGTAGCAGCTGCCATGTTTTCGCTTTGTATGTCCTCCAGCATGGCCGCCGGCGATTCCCAGTGACGTCATTGAAAGGACTCTATAGACAGTGACTTACCACTTGGCCAAGAAGAAAGATAAAAGTCAATGACAAATCCTCTGTACTTCTACCTGTCGAATTCAGTTTTTTTGTTAATTAGAATTAAAATCAACCCATCTTCACCATCGTAGCTAATTGGTAGGTTTGTTAGGCATTTGATTAATGTTAAATTTTGCACATTTAGACCTGTTTTTTCATGTTCATATAAGCCATATATTTTTTATAGATTAATGTCTGGATTCTCTTAACGACCTCGGGATCAGAGCCCCAGGCGATATCACACAAAGACAAGAGCTTGTGACCGGCCGGGAGTCGACCCCTCGTCTGGCAAGCTTGTATAGACAGTGACTTACCACTTGGCCATGAAGAAAGGTAAAAGTCAATGAAAATTCCTCTGTACTTCTACCTGTCCCATCTTCACCACCGTAGCTCTAATTGGTAGGTTTGTTACTTGGCATTCGATTAACAATAAATTTTGCACATTTAGATGTGTTTTTCATATTTAAATAAGCCATATATTTTTAATACATTAATGTCTGGATTCTAAATTAGCCACGATTTTAAAGATGGGTTGATTTCAATTCTAAGTACAAAAGCACCTGAATTCGACAGGTAGAAGTACAGAGGAATTGACATTGATTTTTATCTTTCTTCGTGGACAAGTGGTAAGTCACTGTCTATACAAGTTTGCCGGACCAGGGTTCGACTCCCAGCCGGTTTCAAGCTCTTGTCTTTGTGTGATTTCGCCTGGGGCTCTGATCCCAAGGTCGTTAAGAGAATCCAGACATTAATCTACCAAAAATATATGGCTTATTTGAATATGAAAACAGGTCTAAATGTGCAAAATTTTTAATTAATCGAATGCCAAGTAACAAACCTACCAATTAGCGAAGACAGTGAAGATGGGTTGATTTCAATTCTAAGTACAAAAAACCTGAATTCGACAGGTAGAAGTACAGAGGAATTGTCATTGAATTTTATCTTTCTTCGTGGCCAAGTGGTAAGTCACTGTCTATACAAGCTTGCCAGACCAGGGGTCGACTCCCGGCCGGTCACAAGCTCTTGTCTTTGTGTGATTTCGCCTGGGGCTCTGATCCCGAGGTCGTTAAGAGAATCCAGACATTAATCTATAAAAAATATATGGCTTATATGAACATGAAAAAACAGGTCTAAATGTGCAAAATTTAACATTAATCAAATGCCTAACAAACCTACTAATTAGCTACGATGGTGAAGATGGGTTGATTTTAATTCTAATTAACAAAAAAACTGAATTCGTCAGGTAGAAGTACAGAGGATTTGTCATTGACTTTTATCTGTCTTCTTGGCCAAGTGGTAAGCTTGCCGGACCAGGGTTCGACTCCCGGCCGGTCACAAGCTCTTTATCTTAGTATGATTTCGCCTGGGGCTCTGATCCCGAGGTCATTAAGAGAATCCAGACATTAATGTATCAAAAATATAAGGCTTATTTGAATATGAAAAGTACGTCTAAATGTGCAAAATTTATCATTAATCGAATGCCAAGTAACAAATCTACCAATTAGCTACGATGGTGAATATGGCTTGATTTCAATTCTAAGAACAAAAAAACTTGAATTCGACTGGTAGAAGTACAGAGGAATTGTCATTGACTTTTATCTTTCTTTGTGGCCAAGTGGTAAGTCACTGTCTATACAAGCTTACCGGACCAGGGTTCGACTCCCAGCCGGTCACAAGCTCTTGTCTTTGTGTGATTTCGCCTGGGGCTCTGATCCCAAGGTCGTTAAGAGAATCCAGACATTAATCTATCAAAAACATATGGCTTATTTCAATATGAAAAACACCTCTAAACGTGCAAAATTTATCATCAGTTGAATGCCAAGTAAGAAACCTACCAATTAGCTACGATGGTGAATATGGCTTGATTTCAATTCTAAGTACAAAAAACCTAAATTCAACAGGTAGAAGTACAGAGGAATTGTCATTGACTTTTATCTTTCAGCGTGGCCAAGTGGTAAGTCACTATCTATACAAGCTTGCCGGACCAGGGTTCGACTCCTGGCCGGTCACAAGCTCTTGTCTTTGTGTTATTTCGCCTGGGGCTCTGATCCCGAGGACATTAAGAGAATCCAGACATTAATCTAAAAAAATATATGGCTTAATTGAACATGAAAAAACACGTCTAAATGTGCAAAATTTATCATTAATCAAATGCCTAATAAACCTACCAATTAGCTACGATGGTGAAGATGGGTTGATTTAATTCTAAGTACAAAAAAATACTGAATTCGACAGGTAGAAGTACAGAGGAATCGTCACTGACTTTCATCTTTCTTCATGGCCAAGTGGTAAGTCACTGTCTATACAAGCTTGCCGGACCAAGGTTCGACTCCCGGGCGGTCACAAGTTCTTGTCTTTGTGTGATTTCGTCTGGGGCTCTGATCCCGAGGTCGTTAAGAGAATACAGATTTTAATGTATCAAAAATATATGGCGATGAAATGTGCCTATTTGAATATAAAAAGGCACGATGAAATGTGCAAAATTTATATATATATATATATATATATATATATATATATATATATATATATTACTCTGGTTTTTCAGCTCTTGATGATTAATGAAAATGGGAAAGAAAATCTATACATACAAGAAACTAGAATTCAATTATTTTTTTCGTCTTTCACAACGCTTTCTCTCCTATTTTTCCTTCCTTTCCTTTCAGGGTTGCTTTCCTGGTCCCATCACACAGGGGAACCTTACTACATGACATACAAGATTAGTTTGTCGTATAAATTTTTAGGTGTTTTGCCTATCACACTGCATAATTTGTTTATTGTCAAATCCACATTTTCGAAACACAGAAATCCTAACCCCGCCCCAACTTGCCCTCTCTCAGAATATGAGATATGCATGTGAGGGGTCATTACAGCAATCTCAGCCTTGTCGAAGTCATTTAACCATGTTTCGGATCATTCAAAACATTTGTCATTTATCAATTCTAGAATTACTTTTTTCACCAACAGATTGTATATTTACATATCCACAACTTATAACAATTATTCTTCATTCAAGGGGTTAACTACTGCACTGTAATTGTTCCGTGGCTACTTTCCTCTTGGTAAGGGTAGAAGACTCTTTACCTATGGTAAGCGGCTCTTCTGGGAAAAGGACACTCCAAAATCTAGTCATAGGTAGTGCTATAAGCCTCTGTACCTTGGTCTTCACTGTCTTGGGTTAAATTTCTCTTGCTTGAGGGTACACTCGGGCACACTATTCTGTTTTTTTTTTTTTTTAACGGTGTGTTGCGCAGGCTTGATAGAAGGGTTATGGATACCTGGGTGTTTATCAAGAGGTTGCCTTTTCCTTATCTGTTTTTTTAGCCTTGCTAAGAAGTATTCATTTTCAAAACCATCCTTACTGTCCTCCTGGAGGTTAGTTAGCCTTGCATGGTTTGTCGGCTTCGCCAAGTTAACTAATCTTATTAGACATTTTATCTTTAGTCTCTGAGTTGCACAAATACATATGGTTTTTGTTATCATTATTGCTAAGCTTGTTTTTAAATACGCTGAACTTTTTTTATTGGCTTTTAATTCTTATCCTGTCTGGAGACATTGAGCATAAAAACCCGTGACCGTACTGGTCCCGGGTTTTCCTAGTGCCATCTACTGTATTGCAATATTTGTGGACCATGCAATATTCAAGACCTTAAAGTTGGGTCCAGACAATATATTCTTTTATGCTCAGGAACTTTGCTTTCTTAAATGAGGTATTCATCTGAGCTCCTTATTACAAGTTTTAAGAAACCAATAATTTTTAAAAGAGACATCATTCCTAGGGTATGGGAAAATGACGGTGTATATTAGGACTAAGTACCCTGCTTATCATAAATCCTGCTATGAATGTGGATGTCATGAGATTCAGGTAAAATATTTATGGCAGGCATAACAACTTCTATTTGTGTTCAGTCAGCCAGAAGACTTGGATGATTCTATTCTTAATTGTCTTATTACCATTATAGGTAAGATATAAGAAGACAGATTAGCATCTTTTGTTCTTGTTGGTGATTTCAACGCTTACCAGAGGGAGTGGTTAACTTCTGTTTCTCCTACTGATGGCCATGGCTTTAGAGCTTTGGACTTTGCCCCTCAATCAGGCTGTAAGCAAATTATTAGTGAAGTTACCTACAGATCTGGTAACTGCTTGAACCTAGCATAAACTGACTCCCCTGGTGTTGTAACAAGTAAGGTTTGTTCTCTAGTTGGGACATCTCATCATGCCCTGATTTCATCAGTAGTTAAGACTGAGTAGCTTGTCCCTGATGTGTCATACTCATGTAAGATTTCTATAAAATCTCAAGCAGACTGGAATTGCATTTTGAGTGATCTTTTGAATATGAATTGGTCACAATTGTATAAAAATGTTGAGCCTGTTGTTCTTTTGAATGGGAATCTGGTCAACATAATTGATAGGCGTATCCCTCCTTGTGTGCTGAAGTACTGAGTGAAAGACAAACCCTGGTTCAATGATGATTGTAAAAATGCTCATTTGGAGAAGCAAGAGGCCTATCATCTTTGGAAGAGTAACAGATCAGATCTGACCTAGAATAACTATCCTCAGCCTCAAGCTTTTTCTCAGAATGTTTATGGAAGAGGAATACAATTTAACCATAAAAACCCTCTCTAGTGCAATCCATGAACCTAAGTGGTGTGATACCTTTAAATCTGAACTCTTTGGTATAGATCTAACAGTTCCTCCTTTACTTAAACCAGATGGATGATATGTTCTATAGTGACCAGAGTAATGAGAAACTTTATCTTTCTAATTTCTGTCTTCCTGGGGCTAAACTAGCTAGTTTAGCTCCTTAGTCCCGTGAAATTAAAACTTACTTATTGGATCTTGATGTTCATGGAGGTGTAGACCTAAATGGTATTTTTTTTTTTATAAAGACTGCTGATTTCTTAGCTCCTAGGTTGTCTGTTATTTTCCACAAGTTAGCAAGAGGTTCTTTTAACAATTGTTGGAGAATTGGTATTGTTACTCTATTATGTAAATGTGTTTGTGGTAGCTCTAGTCCAGCTGATTAGTGCCCAATTTCCCTAACTCCCATATTACCTAAAGATTTTTAATGTCCTTTGGCAAAACGTGTAAATAGGTTTGCTGAAAGTAATCATCTGTTCCCTTGTTTACAATTTGGCTTTAGTAAAGGCCTTGGAGCATGTGATGCCTTCTTACATCTCCAATCCTGAACAGGAATCCTTGGTTGTGATCAGTAAGTTTGTTTTATTAGCCTTGTTTTTTGTGCTCCCTTTGACCATGTTAATCATGAGGCTTTTGTTTTTAAACTTAAATAGCTGGAAGTAGGTGGGTCTTTTCTTGGCATCATAATTGGATTTTTGAGTAATAGATTAAAGAGTTGTGTTGATGGGCACCAAAGTGTGAGTGTGGAATGTGGTGCCTGGTGTTCCTCCTGGTAGTGTTCTCAGCCCATTACTTTTCATACTATATACACATGACCTGTGGTTTGGCCTAGAAAACAAGCTCGTTGCTCGTGCTGATGATGCTTCTCTCTTTGCTTCAATTCCATTTCCTGAACGTACAATAGATCTGGGGTTGCTGAATCCCTTAATAGAGATCAAGCTAAAAATTAATGCATGATGCAAATTATGGGGCATACAGTTAAATTCTAAACAAAACTTCAAGTACGATTGTGAGTAGGCTGAGGACAGCAGATCCTCAACATCCAGATCTCAGCATTCATAATGTTTCTTTAACTCTATACAACTCTTAAAATTTCAGGTGTGATTCTTGATAGCAAATTTACTTTTGAGAAACACAACAGGTCTGTTTCTTCTTCAACTGCACATAAATGTTCTTATTGACAGTCTTTTAAGATTTTCGGTGATCAATCAATTCTGAAGAAATTTCTTAATTCTTTCATTTTGCCCTGTTTCGAGTATTGTTCTCCTGTCTGGTCTTCAGCTGCTTAACTTCTTGGACAAGAACTTTCAGTCTATTAAATTTCTTAATCTCTGGCACCGTTATTTAGTTAGCTCTTTCTGAAGGTTGCATAAGATTTTTCATAACTCTGACCATCCATTGCATTCAGATCTTCCCAGACAGTACCCTTCTGCTCGAAATGCTAGGTATGCAGTTAATTCTAATAGTCAAGCCTTCTTCATCACAAAGCTCAATACTACACAGTATTCTAGAAGTTTTATTCCAACTATGACCAGATTGTGATATGATCTTACTAATCAGGCAGCTGAATCAGTGGAACTTCAAGAATTCAAACTTATGTTGAACAGACTGACATAAGTCTTTCTTTATAGTTTATATATGAAAGATTTATTTTTATGCTGTTACTGTTCTTCAAATATTTCATATTAATTGTCCATTAATTCTCTTGCAGATTATTTATTTTTCATCTCTTCCTTTCCTCACTGGGGCTATTTTTTCTGTTGAAGCCATTGGGCTTATATCATCTTGCTCTTCTAACTAGGGTTGTAGCATGGCTAATAATAATAATAATAATAATAATAATAATAATAATAATAATAATAATAATAATAATAATAATAATAATAATATCACGTTTAAGTACCCCCACTGCAATATAACTTTGTCACCATTATCCCAAGTAATGGGTAGTGTCACCTGAAGCACATTTCTTGAATACCAAACTTATCTTCTGTTCTTCATTTTGAACCTAGTCCAGGCAATGATTCCTTTGAATTAGAGCACTTAATATTTCATCTTCGTCATTGTATAAATTGCATATCATTATTTTGGGATTTAATTTTCCAATTTTCCTCGTTTCGGTATCGGCAACCATGGGTTGAATCTTGTTCACTACTTCATTTCTGATCTTTTCATCATCAAAATTTACAACAAAATTTTCATTTGAAGTTGACTTCATCTTAAGTATTTGTATATCCGTAAGTGTATTTTCAACCTCAATTTTCCTGCCAGTGATTGTAGTTGATGCTTTTGTTGAATTAATTACTAGTAGGTTTTTTCCTTAACATTGTCCACATATGTCATTTTTTTCAATTTTGGGGCCATCAATGTTTGAAGTGTTGACTTAATTTATTCCATATTATTCGTTGTACTGGCCATATTCTCTCTAAATCAGTTGTTTTCGGGTCCATAGTTCGGGTGGAATTTGGTGCATCCGCAGTAAGCACAATGAGATGATTTTCCAATTCGGCGATTCCTCCTTCATGTTTACTAACAATAAGTGCTTTATTTTAGTTCTTTACTAATTTTTGACACATTCTTCGTGACTATTTTGGCTTCCTCTACACACACAGGACAAAGCTATTTCAGTTTTACTAAATTCTCATCACTGAAGTTGGCGTCTATGCACACTTCTTGTGGCAATACCTCTTACAAAATTCACATATTATCCACTTTTTTCCCTTTCCCTCCGAAGATCCACACAAAAGGCAACCATCAGCCATAATGTAGTCTTATTTTGCATTTGAGTTCCTCCATTTGAACAACTACTATTTTCAAGGATTTCATCGTCGAAATTAAGCGAGAGCAAAACTTAGGGAGAGAAAGAAAGAGCAAGCGCACCATGATACATCCACAATTGAGCACATCCAACGAATTATCCTAAAAGTCACAAGTTTAATTGTTACAATTACAACTCCAAACACCTTTTTTTCATTCTTTAGTTTTCTACCAGTCCTTCCATTCCCTGAATATCTTCCGTTAATTTAAAGCCGAATATCAGATGAGTTTTTGTTCTCAGCTCCCATATACTTTTAAAATCTATAAATCGTGAGCTTTCACCTTTGAATTCTAAATCTGGAGCAAATACACACGCAAACATAAAAATCACAGGGAATATAACAGCAACTAGACGAACTAAAGATGGCTCATTTGGTAATATTACAAGCAGAAAACATGAATTTAGTTGGTCTTTTGGCTACTTACCCATACACATAACAGAATACAAAGCACTTTGGTTACGGATAGAATCAAGGAGAGAACATACAGTCGACAATAACTTCATTATCATGTGATAATACCATAATCAGTGCATGACCCTGCAAGCGATCAAATTTAATGTCTTTAAAACCTGATATCCTTATTTTCGTATAATGATCAAATTATGTGTACAGCACGTCTTTCTATTTCCCTGTTTAACAACAAATTTATGCATCAGCTTTTCCGTGTCTCCATCGTGAGTTTGTTTATTTTAGTCGAGTGAGTTGTTGATAAGTGCCCTATGACAAATGTTTTCGTAGTAATTCACATCGCATCTTACCAGCATTTATACATACAAGAGTATCACATTGGTATCTAACCAGGGCAGAAATCATGGTCCAGATATATTTGTAACAAATTGTTATTATTCAAATAATATTTTGTGAATAATTCCTTAGAGAGAGAGAGAGAGAGAGAGAGAGAGAGAGAGAGAGAGAGAGAGAGAGAGAGAGAGAGAGAGAGAGGTGGCTCATAATATAGCAATTGTAGTGAAACGGTACAAGTACTTAGAATGTAGTTATCAGTCTCACATTACTTATATAAAGGACAAATTAAATAAAGCATAACGTCCTCCTAACTATAAGCAAATAGGAAATAAAATAAAGAGAGGAATTTGATCTATATTTACCTAGTTTCATTATTATTATTATTATTATTAGCTAAGTCACAACCCTAGTTGGAAAAGCAGGATGGTATAAGCCCAAGGGCTCCAATAGGTAAAGTAGCCCAGCAAGGAAAGGAAATAAGGAAACAGAATAGTGAGTCTGCGTGTACCCTCAAGCAAGAGAACTCTAACCCAAGACAGTGGAAGACCATGGTAGAGCTGCTATGGCACTACCGAAGACTAGAGAACAATGGTTTGATTTTAAAGTGTCTTTCTCCTAGAAGAGCTGCTAAAGTGCTTCTTCTGTCCCTACCAAGTGGAAATTAGCCACTGAACAAATACAGTGCAGTAGTTAACACCCCTTAATGAAGAAGAATTTTTCGGTTTTCTTAGTGCTGTCAGGTGTATGAGGAAAGAGGAGAATGTGTAAATAATATGCCCGACTATTCGGTGTTCATGTAGGAAAAGGAAAAAGGAGCCGTAACCAGAGAATGGTCAAATAAAGTATAAAGTCTAAAGGTTGGCAAAGACAGGGCAAAACTCATTAAAAAAAATACGGCAGAAAAACAGAGGATCCCTGCCTACAGCAACGTTTTTATAACATCTGTCATTAAAGGACAAAGTCAATTTAAACATTGAAAAAAGAAATACACAACTTTTCCTTATCTAATGTATTTGTTATGACTTAAGGATTATTTTATTTTTACTTTAACTTTATATCATCTTTGAAATGTAAATGAAGTTGTAAAGAAAGCTGTTCTCGTAAGATCCCTCAAACCACATGCTATAGCTGAGCTCAAATATTGAGACAAGTGCCATGAGCAGATTAAATAGGTTAATATGACATATAGAGGTGAGGATATGATGGTCATTTATTCTCATGAATTGAAAAGAAGCCCCGTGTGAATATGTGGGTATTTATGCAGACTCGTTTGTATCTTTTAAATGGGTCATTGAAAATATCTCTTCTCTATGAACAATGGTTTAATATGATGGATTGTATTAAATCTTTTTTGTACCTCCTTGTTTTGGTAAGAGCTTGTTAACAAATATTTTACTGGAGGCAAACAAATACTATGCACACTAGGTTTTTATGAACTTTATTTGGAATTTTAAAAACTTAAAATTCGTGGGCAATACTTTGTTTCATATATATGCCTGTCAAGAAAGTTTTCAAAGAATAAATGGATATGTAAAAAAAAAAATCCTCTCAAAGGCGTTAATCTAGAATCTTTTGCATTACTTTGGTCTATCATAACCTTTCTCCTTTAAGAGGCATATTGGTTATCGTATTAGGCGTTTGTCAATAATTCCCTTTTGTTTTCATTTCCTTTCAGGCCAGATCAAGAGTATAGCTCAGAGTTCCCAGTTTTATTTGCATGTAAAGAAATAAGTGAATACGCAAACCCCTTTTCTTAGGAGTCACTTGCCGTTTGCCATGTTGAAATAGACTTTGCCCTAAGGCTCAGATTTCCACATCACTCTCCGTCTCTTTCACTTACGTATATTTTTTTCTCTCGCTTTGGTGTTTACTTCCTCACGTGTTCTTTTTATTTGAAACCTACACCTGATATGTATGTTCCCTCTCTCGAAAGTTAGCTAACATTATCATCAGCCTGAATGTTAACTTTTCTCATAAGCCCTGACTTCCAGCACGAGTCTGCATCAAAACTTTGCCAGTTAATGTAATCCGGGCAAGGTTGCCAGAAATCCAAAACAAAGTTATAGTGATAATGAACGTTATTGCTATATCTGAGTGAATCATTAATATAAAATACGGATTTTCAGTGGACTAAAAGAAACCTACACCCACCCCTGATTTAGAAGAAATATCTAGAGGAATTAAAGATTGTTGCAAAAAGTCGAACAATATTGGAATATTTTCGTATCTATCGTTCGGTCAACCGTCCCTGTGGCGCGATGACAAATAGTGCAACATAAGACCGTACGACAAACATGTTACAATACACAAAACTGGAAATAGAACGAACGAAAACCATGATAATCAACCGACCTTGAGTTTTATGATGTAGTAATGTTCAAAACAAAAGAGTTCAACCTGCGAGCCAAGAAAAAAAATATAATGAAAAGAGTGAGGTTTCACGCTTCGGGGGGTGTGCGGTACATGGCCTTGAAGATGCTATTTGCTGTCCTTCAACTCTGATATAGTAAACATTGACCAAATACTAGTTTGCTTTCCTTCCGAGGCCAGATACACATGTGATTTTTACTAACAGCCATTAAATAGAACAGCTGGCCCAACAAAAGTAATGCAGACGACTGCTCTGATTTATTGTTTAGAATTTAAAAGAGAGTTTATGGTAAAATTGTTGCCAGACTGCATTAGGGATCTCGAGACCTGGTGTAAACAAGCCACGAACGCCAATAGGAACGCCAGCAATTCGCTTCTCTTTTTGCTCGAGATATTCTTATTGGTTGATACTACAGCAAGACAAAAAATGAGGGGGTCAAGTCGGAAGTGAAGACTTTCATGTACCTCCTGGGTTGCATTATACTTCTAGACTCTCCAACTTATTCCGATGACCAAAAGGAAAACAACTTCTCGGAACTTGATAGCCAATTAGAATGAAGAAAAGTATCATGGCCTCACTACAATAATTCTTATTGGTGGGAAAGAAGTAAACAGGGAAACACCTTGACTTTGGATAGGGGCGAGGGATGATCTCCATGATATAAAACATTCTCAGAAATAAGACTACGTTAGCAAACGTTTCTAGGAATACGGGTAAAGAAGCAAAGGTCGTAGAAATCAAAATATTTTGATGTACTGCGACATAGTAAAACTTCATCTTTAGTAGCCATCGAACAAACTAGAATATTTTATCAAAATGAGCACGTTGTGAACGAATACCTTTATCTTAAAGTGCTGAGAAGGTTCAATATCGGTTATAATATGATTCAGTAACTAGCTTATGGTATAACAAAAGATATAAAAAACATTGCCAGGGAAAGGCCAGAGATTGTTCATTTGTAGGTGAGCAGGTCCGCAGGGCTGACCACCGCAAGAGAAACGTTACACAGCGTAAATGGTTATCTCAAAGTTCAGCTCAACAAGCACAGTGCTCTTATAATCTTAAATGTGGAGCAACTGACTTTTAGCATTTAGCATTTTTAACATTCTTAGGCTTTACTTAGTCATTATTGGTCTCATAGGAGACGGGGAAGTCCCGACCTTGCCGAACCTCATACAAAGATATATGTTCATTTTGCTAACTTCATAGGGGTAGGTTGTGTGAGAGGGAGGCTAGCCCTGGGCTAGACGACCGCGAGTTTGATAATGGAGTTCATTTCAGTAGGTTATCGTTGTCAAAGACACACACACAAATATATAAATTTATGTAATATTGAGTGGACAAATCTCTAGACTGGAACACTTCCGGAGAGGAATAGGTTTGAGTTTTTGTCAGAGAACTTGCATTTATCGTTCACAGTTCCATTTGGGAGTATGATTGGTTGGTTTAAGACTTGAAGGAAAGAGGTTTAAGATTACCCCGCCTTACGTGGAACACGGGGTCTTGCGTTGGCAGTCCGTCAGAAATACATTATCGAGATAGAGAAGGTTATTTCAAACTCATCTTAGATTTATGGTGTTTGAAAGAGGTTCCGGTCGTAAAAAGATATTAAAAAACTTCAAGTTATATTTGAATAAGTAATTTTACTTTGAAGGGATTACATATTTATGCAAGAACGTTAAAGGTTATATGCAAGGGCATATGTGGACGTGACTGGCTGCGTAATTATTATTATTATTATTATTATTATTATTATTATTATTACTTGCTAAGCTACAACCGCAGGTGGAAAAGCAGGATGCTGTAAGCCCAGGGGCTCCAACAGGGAAAATAGCCAAGTGAGGAAAGGAAACAAGGAAAAATAAAATATTTTAAGAAGAGTAATGACATTGAAATAAATATCTTCTATATAAACTATAAAAGCTTTAACAAAACAAGAGAAAGAGAAATAAGATAGAATAGTGTGCCGGAGTGTATCCTCAAGCAAGAGAACTTTAACCTAAGACAGTGGAAGACCATGGTACAGAGGCTATGTCACTACCCAAGACTAAAGAACATTGGTTTGATTTTGGAGTGTCCTGCTAGAAGATCTGCTTACCATAGCTAAAGAGTCTCTTCTACCCTTAATAAGAGGAAAGTTGCCATTGAACAATTACAGTGCAGTAACCCCTTGGGTGAAGAAGAATTGTTTGGTAATCTCAATGTTGTCAAGTGTATGAGGACAGAGGAGAATATGTAAAGAATAGGCCAGACTATTCGGTGTGTGTGTGTATGTATGCAAAGGGAAAATGAACCGTAACCAGAGAGAAGGATCCAATGTAGTACTGTCTGGCCGGTCAACAGCCCTCATAACTTTCTAGCGGTAGTATCTCAACGGATGGCTGGTGCCCTGGCCAAGCTACTACCCACAAATGGAACACGGAACGGTAGGACGATTGCCGTATCTTTTTGGTCCACGATGAAAAAAAAATGATGCCCGTCAGTATAGAGTACCAGGGAAGTAGAAAGTCGTGGGAAGGAAAGGGAGAAGGATAGGTCTAAGATAAAGTTAAGGGGATAATATATCCCTACGTAACAGCTCAAGTAATAGGAATTATTTGGGCGTAAGTTTTCCCAACGTATAGTGAAATGTATGTAAAACTGTAATATTTCAGCTTAATACTCGAACTTGTGAAAGTCATTTGTATCGAACTAACTTTATTATGAAAGGTTACGCTCAATGGACGTGGCACTAGGGAAGTAACACTGCAACTCCAATCATACGAGCGTCAACGACTAGCCACAAGTCTGATAGTAAGTGATTGAAAGACCTCTGTTACTTTCAAAAACTACACTTTGAAGGATAACTAAAGAACTCTTGATATAAAGCTCTTAAAAGATGACCAAGCCATTAGTCTTATATGATCGTTTAAATCCTAATGGTTTGTTTGGAAGTAAAGGCGGTCAGGATGAGGATATCCACACAGGTGAAAGAAATCAAGATAGGAGAAAGGGCTAAGGATGGCCTGAGTACCACCAAGTAAAACAAAATACCATACGCTATCCAGATTGAAATAAATTAAGACATTTCATAATAGTGATCCTAATTAAGCAGTTTGATATAATTCAGTATTAGATTGAATTGAATATAAAATTTAGGCCTTCAGCCAACCACAAGAGCATCAAAGGCCATTCATCGTTATATAATGCAACTTAATCAACCATACCTGTACTCTCACTTTTGGTATCATTTTAACTTCTAAAAGCAATCACACAACTTTCATACGATAATATCTAATTGCAAAATAAGGAGGGATTAAAAGTATTAAAAAATAAATTAATAAAATTATTTAAAGCTCATGATATAAACCAATACTCTGTATAAATTTTTTCAAGTTCAGGGTATTACAATTTTCCCCCAGTATGTATGTAATGTAAAAGTATTGTCCTGAAGAAAATGTGTCCTCCTTTGAAGATTAAAAACAGAATTCAGTATCAGTCATCTATATAAACTTACGACACAGAATCACGTTACTATCTCATTATTTTTTCATAATGGAAACCTATAAAAATGGGAGAATGGGGGAAAGGGGGTTACAGTTACAGCAACCGGATCATTATAGGTGAATGAGAATTATCAGGCAAACAGTTCATTGTCAAATGAAGGCGGCTGATACAACCACCAGTTTTTTTTATGAACTTAGCCTAACAAACAGTTCCCTCCCTGAAAAAAATAACAAGTACCATTTGATGACAACAGTAAATGATCTTACTGAACATATTTGATTTTCCCAACATCCGCCATTATTACAGGTGGCATCTTCGTCGTAATTTCACTGAATAGTAGCAAAATTAAATTTTTCTGAAAGAAAAAGTAATTCAACGGAAGAGTTTGACAAAAATTGATATTCTTAAAATTTCATTAAAATGAATCCTGGCACTTTTTTCCAGCATTTATAGTATCTCAAAGAATGCAGTATATTCTATTATCATAATAGAGAGAGAGAGAGAGAGAGAGAGAGAGAGAGAGAGAGAGAGAGAGAGAGAGAGAGAGATTTCGTAATATGAGCCTCGCAGAAGTGAGGACACCTGGGGTTCAAATATCATTGCGAAAAAAAAATGTCCTTCCCTCTTTCTGACGGGAAACTCGTGATGGTTGAAAGATCAATAATAAATACCACCGTTATTTGGTGAGAGTTTAAATATATACAAATTCACTCTCTCTGTATCAGTGCTTGGATCCTATCCCACAATTAGTTTTCTACAATGTCAGTATGTCTGTCTGACTTCTCCTCTCTTTCTCTCGTGGGCATTACGACCTTCAATTCATTCTTATCTTTAAAGTTTATTATCACTATTATTTTATTTCTTATCTTTTTTAAAAGAATCCATAAAGAAGGACCTTCTCTGCAAGGCTATAATTTTGGTCCCTCCAGGGAGCATAAGATTTCGTAGGAGGGAGTAAGATAGACCCCCATACTGGTGTTATTCCAGCTTTGAAAACTGATTTTCTCAATCCCAATACAAAATTATATTAATTTCTTTTATAGTACCACACAATACTCAACCAGATTATAACAAACTCTAGCTAGAGACTTCTGCAGATGCGTCTTCATCATATACAAAAATATGCACCACAGAAATCTGACTTGTACTTATCATGTATTTAAGAATGCATCCCACATAAAATATGATATACCCATAATAAGCAAGTCAGCTGCTGTAACGAGTTATGTGCTTGGCAAAACCAAGGGCATTTTTTTTTTTTTTTATTAATTTTGCATTAGAATTTAGGTTTTTATATAAAGTCAGACAAGATTAAAATTATTACTTGAATGTACCCGAGGCCTGGCATGCAAAAAGAGCGGAATATGATTATAAAGAAAGAGTGATTATTCAAGGAGTATCACAGGATCTACGCAGGCTGTTGGTGGGAGCAAGGGACTGGGGTGGCATAAGGGCAGAGTTTGCTGACCAGAAAAAACAAGCTACAGTTGTGCTTGCAGAGCAAGTGTCTCGGCAACAAGCAATCCAGGAATTGCTGATCATCAGATTAAATGTGGGATGTGGTTCGTGGTGTGAGAAATCTAGGTTGCTAAGAGAAGGACTAATTGAGCTAAAATTAATTCTAGCTAATAATAGCGGCGCGAAGTTGCTTCATAAGGAAGATGAAGTAATGAAGATGTTTGGAGTCAAGCAATTAACTGGACGAACTGCCGCCAATTAAAATCTGTAAATGAAGGTTATGGAAAAGAAGAAGCAACCCGGGTGTGAAGGTAATATTCCGAGTAAGAAAAGACAAGGCCAATATAAAGCTCAAGTAATGAGATGCGTCTTGAAAGAGCCTGCGCAATAAAGACAGTTTTGCTGCAAAACCATTTGGATTCTTCACATATTCGTAAAGTAAATTACCAGAGCTAATGTATAATATCAAGACCATTTGCATAAACGATGGTGTGACAGGATGAGCATTGTTCTGCTTGTTTATATAACGAAAACCTTCAATTGAAACTAATAATTTTGTTATTTTAGTTGTTAACAATGGGAC